>NC_056731.1:1701304988-1701552488 GCF_019279795.1 Protopterus annectens
CAGTGACTGCATGTTTTTTAGTAAAAAACCATGTCTTGGGCACAAACTACTATTTTGTATTGACCAAAGCCATTCAAAGCATAACTAGAGTTGTTCAAAGCATCTCAGAGTGGGCAAGTGCTTGCAGAGAGTGTGCTTTATTACGGTGCAATTATTTCAACCAGTTTGCTGTGTGCAAAGTACAGTTATATTTCAAAGTGCAGTCAAAGTACAGCCATTTGAAAAGTTTCTTGTGCTGCGTGCATTTATTCACAGAGTGCCGCAATTCCAAAGTGTTACACTAAGCAGAGTTATTTTGCAAAGTACAGCCATTTTGAAAGGTTCTTGTGCTGTGTACAGTTTATTTGCAAAGTGCATTCATCTCGAAGTGTTTATTACTCTGAGCATTTTTTGATGTGTACAGTTTATTCACAAAGTACAGTCATTTTGAAGTATTTCTTATACTGATAAGAATGGTTTCACAAAATACAGTGATTTCAGAGTGTTCTTATGCTACAGAGATTTATTTGGCAAACTACAGTTATTTCAGAGTTTGTTGTGCTACTGGGGAAAATTACAAGACTGGCATAAAGTTCTGGCATATATATCTTTATGTGTGTATGTTCATACATGATTTAAAGCACCTACACTACTATGTGTTGATATGGCAGAGGCATTTTGCAAACCCAGTCCACTTGTGTTTGATCATGATATAACAGAGAATTGGAGAGTATTTGAGCAGGAATATAATATTTTCATACAACCAGCTTTTTCTGACAAAGATGCACATACAAAGGCATTCATTTTGCTTAACTTAGCTGGGTCAGAGGCTATTGAAAGAAACTGTTCATTTGTGTATGCACCAGAAGTATATTTAGGAGAGGGGGAAAAATGCCATATTGTGGTACCGGCTAAATCAAGGAAGGACCCTCAATGCTTAAAATGTAAATTTACAGAAATGTGCAACCCCCAGACAAACGTTACATTAGAGAGGCACGTATTTTATACAAGAAACTAAAAGCCAGGTGAAACGTTTGCAGCATATATCACTGACTCGAGAAATAAGGCCAAAATTTGCAGATTTGGTGACTTGAAAGATGAGTTTTTAAAGAACAGGCTTGTGTGTGGTGTTAATAGTGCTGCAGTGAGAAAGGTTTTGCTTTGTGACAATGGTTTAATGTTAAGCAAAGCCACAGAGATTTGTCAAATCTATGAGCTCATAGAAAGTCACACAAATATGCTTCAAGGGATAAGGGCATGGTTTCAGCAGCCTCTAGAGCAAATTTAGACAGCATGCAATGCATGGGGAGCAGAAACAACCCTAACTACATGGCAGTTGCAACCCCTGCGGGTCTGGCAGGGAAAACCTGTAACTTTCAAGCAAGTTCCAAGAATAGCTCAGTAGAAAGGGCATGCTTAGTGCAGTATAAGAGTGAGTCAGCAAAACTCCAATCAAGTCTTCTTGTTAACTGTCATAATTGTGGTGCCAGTCATGAGTCTAAAAGAGAGAAGTGCTTTGCAATTGGTCAGTAATGCCATAAGTGTAAAAATGAAAGCATTTTCAAAAGTTTTGCAAATCAAGCAAGCCTCATTCAGTTATTAAGAAAGGTCACTTGAAAAAGCAAGTTGATCATATAGAAAGCTGCAACCCTACTTTATATATAGATGGTGTATCAGTTATCGGTGGAAAGGTTAATACAGTAGATTGGTTGGCAAAGAATGAAGTATTTTGTACTGTCCTGAAAAATGGTAAGCCCACAGAGCTCAAAGTAGACATTGGTTCAAGTGTAATGTAATGTTAGCAGAAACATTTGCTAAAGTGGCGGCCAGTGAACAACTTGATTTGGTCAATTATGTGAAGCTTGTTGCTTATGGAGGTGAAGATAGTCAAACCAAAGGCTCAGTAGTGCTTTCATGCTATTCGGCTGGGAATATTACAGCATGCAATTTTATATAGTCAGTAGACCTGAGCAGTCATTATTTGGTGTCAGAGGCAGTTTGAGAATGAAATTGCTTTCTTTTACCAAAGAAGTCCATCATGTAAGCACATGTCCCAGTTCTAGTTTCAGTGGTGGTATTTTCTCATAGTATGATGATGTTTTCGATGACAAGCTAGGCAAACTTCCAGTTGTGCACTCCATGAAAGTAGACCCAGAGGTCAGTCTAGTGGCCAGACCAGCAAGATGAGTTCTAATAGCTATGCAGGACAAAGTCGAGGTCCAGTTAGACAAAATGGTGCAGCAAGGTGTGATTTGTCCAGTCACAGAACCAACTGAGTGGGTGTCTTCCATGGTAGCTGCTCATAAGAAAAATTCAGATGAAATCAGAAAATGCTTTGAAACAAGAGACTTGAACAAGGCATTAAAAAGACTTGATCATCCTATGGGTATAGCTGAGGAGATTGCCACCCTCATGCCAAATGCCACTGTTTTTGCTGTTTTAGATGCAAAGAGTTCATTTTGGCAAGTGATGGTTGATCACAAATCTTCACTATTGACTATATTCAGTACCCATTTGGTAGATACAGATTCCTCAGAATGCCTTTTGGAATAAATTCTGCCAGTGAAGTCTTTCAGAGTGGAATGGAGCAATTTTTTTCAGGCTATCAGTGTGCTATAATAGTTGATGATTTACTGTTTGGAGTAATGGTGAAGCAAAGCATGACAGAAACCTCAGGAAAGTTCTGGACACAGTGTGTGAAGTGAATTTAAAGTTAAATCCACTGAAGTGCAAGTTCAGACTACCAGAAGCTACTTATGTAGGTTATTTATTTACCAGTACAGGCTTATGACCAGATCCTTCTAAACAAGCAGCCATTCTTCAGATGCCAACTCCAGACAATGTCCAATCCCTACAGTGTTTTCTTGCTGTGGTTAACTATTTGGGCAAATTTGTCCCTGACTTTAGTGAGTTACCAGCACCTTTAAGAGAGCTGACATGCAAAGATCTTGCCTGGTCAAGGTTGGAACAACACCAGATAGCATTTGATAACCTCAAACAGCAAATTGCTAACCCACCTACCTTAAGATACTATGATGCCCACAAACCAGTAGTTCTTTCCTGTGATGCTTCAAAGTTTGGTCTTGGTACAGTTATTCTTCAAGAGGGAAGACCTGTTGTCTATGCATCTAGAATTCTTACTCAAACTGAGATACAGTATGCTCAAATTGAGAAGGAACGTTTGACAATTGTGCTCACATGTTCGAAGTTCCATGATTTTATTTATGGCCAAGCTATCCAGATTGAAAATGACCATCAACCTCTAGTCACTATTTTAAAGAAGCCTATGCATTCCACTCCAGCAAGACTACAAAGAATGATGCTCAAATTGCAAAAGTACAATTTCAAAATTGTCTGTACAAAAGGTAAACTTTTTTATCTGGCTGATACCTTATCCAGATCACCCAGAAATACCATGAAAGAGCTTGATGCAGAGAATTTTGACTTTGATGTCATGGAACTACATAATTGTTCTAGTACAAGACTTGAAGAGCTAATAGATCATACAAAGACTGATCCAATTTTGCAAAAGCACAACCACTTCATCAATGTAGGATGGATGTCAAAACAATCCTGTGTACTGTTAGAAGTGCAACCTTATTTTCCATACAGAGATGGATACCGATTGAAGATGGTATGACTTTCAAAGGTCCAAAAGATATTGTTCCTACTTCCTTACATGCATTCAAATTTTGCATCATGACTGCCCAGGTTACACTTCTACCAAAATAAGGGTAAGAGGGCAAGTATTTTGCCCTTCTCTATCGAAAGACATTGATAAAGCGCTTTCTTCTTGTTCAGTGTGCAACAGTACTAAACCACATTTGCAAAAAGAGCCACTTCAGCTTGCTAAATTCATGAACTAGCTTGGGCAACAGTAGCTACTGACATATTTGAGTGGAACAATCAGCATTACTTAGTGTTGGTAGACTCTTATTCGAACTGGTTTGAGATCAATTTTCTACCTAACCTAACATCCAGTGCTGTTATTTCTAAGTTGAAACATCATTTCTCATTCCATGGTAGTCCACACAAAGTTATTTCTGACAAGTGTTCTCAGTTTATCAGTCAGTTGTTTCACAGACTTGCAAAAGAGTGGGACTTTATCCATGTTACCAGTAGTCCTGAATACCCACAGTCAAATGGCCTAGCTGAACATTCAGTAAAGAGTGCAAAGCAATTACTAGAGAAGTCAATGCATGACAGTACTGATATCTTCTTGAATTTACTTAATCTCAGAAATATACCCCATGACAATCTACTTGGCTGACCTGCTCAGAGGCTTCTATCTAGGCAAACCAGAACAACCTTGCCTATTAGTTCTAGTTTGTTGGTGCCTAATGCTAAACACAATAGAGCAATCAAAGTCCAACTTTTTAAAAAGCTTTCGTCTCAGAAGTCCGGCTAGGATAAAATGAGCAGATTTCTTTGTTCATTAAAATAAGGAGAGATGGTGAGGATGCAAATGGCAAAAGGCTTTGATTGAAATGGTCAAGTGAGAAGTATATGTACCAAACTGAGATCCTACTTAGTGGAATTTGAGGGTATAGAATACAGGAGAAACCAGAGACATCTTCTTTCTATATCAGAAACAATACTGCAGCATCATACCTGTGATACAGACTCTAGATCTCAGAGCAAACCTGACAATGTTCATACCAAAGTACATGTCTCAGTATCCATTCCCATTCCTGATGATGTCCCAGATGTCCCCAAAGTTGAGAATTCCTTGAAGACAGTCCCCATTGCTAGATCCAATTCTGACTTTTATGTTACATGATCAGGTCATATTTCCAGACCTAATGTAAAATACAAGCAACTTGGACATTATTGTTTTATATGTGTCTAATTTTGTATGACTACATGTCTAAAACACCAAAGAAAGGCAGGAGACACCAGTGGCAATGTGAAACAAACTTTTCAAAATATCTCAAAATGGCATGGTACAGTAAGAGGAACCACGAAGATCACCAATATGGGGAAACCACTTTATTGAAGCATCCAGTAAATCCACCACTCTCAAATGTGCAGTGCAATTTGTGGTTCCTCCTACTGTACCATGCTGTTTTAAGATATTTTGAGAAGTATAATTGCATGTCTAATAATTTGTTTTGTATAATTGCATGTCAAAAGATTATTTCTGTAAATTGCATGACACTGAATACTGTCATTGCGTATATGAATTTTAAATCGAGTTGCTGGCTACTGAGACTTGCCTGCATATATCAACTGGACACAAGCTGATTTAAGTATATTTTTCTGCACTTATTTAAGATTTGAGTCAGTAAATATTGTGTCTTTGATTCACTAAATATTGTGTCCCTGTCTCTGCAGTTATCTGAATTCACTGAAAGTTGTTAGACTGCTTTGAAATTCCTTTGTTAGTGTTACTTACCTTGGGGGTTTCTGCTAGCATTAAAATCTGTGTTGGTTACATTTCTAGTAATCATTTTAAATCGAGTTGCTGGCTACTGAGACTTGTCTGCATATATCAACTGGGCACAAGCTGGTTTAAATATATTTTTCTGCACTTATTTAAGATTTGAGTCAGTAAATATTGTGTGTCTTTGATTCACTAAATATTGTGTCTGTCTCTCTGCAGTTATCTGAGTTCACTGAAAGTTGTTAGACTACTTTGAAATTCCTTTGTTAGTGTTACTTAGCTTAGGGGGTTCTGCTAGCATTAAAATCTGTGTTGGTTACATTTCTAGTAATCATTTTAAATCGAGTTGCTGGCTACTGAGACTTGTCTGCATATATCAACTGGGCATAAGCTGATTTAAGTATATTTTTCTGCACTTATTTAAGATTTGAGTCAGTAAATATTGTGTGTTGTTGATTCACTAAATATTGTGTCTCTGTCTCTCTGCAGTTAGTTCCCCATCCCCCCTCCCTGTTTATAGCTGTGGTGTTAATCTTGGTGGCTTTGGAATTGCCCGCCCCTGCTGTAAATCTCTTTTTGCACACTCCTCCTGGACCCATTTCATTTGCTCACTCAACTGAGTACAGTGAGATCATATTTTGATTTTGGATACTCCTACCAGTCCCATCTCCTCTGCGGTGTACAGAGAGAGCACTTGAGAAGGGCATTCCCCTATAGTATCTTAATCTACTCTGTTTCCTCAGTTTCAAAAAAAAAATTTTTGCACTTCATCTGCCTTACTGTATTTGTGTTTCTTCCTACTTTATTACCTTATTTTGCTTTTGCCTCTTCTTAAAATTACTCAATTGAATTTATTCTGCTGCCTTTATTACTGCTTGTTGGTAGCCTGATTAAATTGTAACTGTTATTCTAAGGCCCTTGGTTTAAGCACTTGGGCTTCAAACCAGTTGTTTTACATTAAGATGGTTTGTGGTCTACACTGTTGTGGCAGGACAGGTAGCGTACATCCTTATAAGTTGGGAACTGCTGATTAAAGGCTCAGTGTCTGTTATTCTAAAAGTGTATTAGTTCTGGGTTAAGAACTTGGGCTTCAGGCCAGTTATTTTACATTAAGAAGGTTTGTGGTCTGCACTCTTGTGGGAGGAGAGGCTAGATTCTGCCCTTCTGAGCTGGGAATTTCTGGTTAAAGGCTTATTGCGCATGCTTACTTGAACTGTTTCTTTCTGAAATCGGTACATCTTGTTTGCTCTAGCATAGACTAGATTCAGGCCGGCTGGATCTAGCTTTGTTTGTATAACTTGTGCACTGATCCAGGCTGTCTATTTTGGAGAAGGTTTCTCTGTACCCTAGTGGCAGGACTGTGCAGTTAGAACTTGTCTGATTGAAGACTGCTGGAACAGGGCTCAATTTTAAGCTTTTTAACTGGTTAATTGGGTAAAGTGTTGTTTTGATTGTATCTGCTCTATTTTCTGGAAAAAAAAATATATATATATATATATATATATATATATATATATATATATATATATATATATACTTGTTTCTTGCCTTTATGAACTAGTAAAGTCCAGTTTTCATGTTACTGCTGAATCCAGGGCTGTGTTACAAGTTTCTGTGTTGCCATATCTTACTTGGATAGAAGGAAGTTTCTCTGTTCACCTGTGAGAGAGGGGAGCTTTGAGCAGGCTATCTGTCCCTGGAGGAGTGGTTTCAGCCCAGAAGTTAGTAGTTTATTGGCCTTTTTGGGCTAATTTTGATTGTATCTGCTCTATTTTCTGAAAAACAAAAATATATACTTGTTTCCCACCTTTCTGAACTAGTATAGTCCAGTTTTCAGGTTATTGCTGAATCCAGGGCTGTGTTACAAGTTACTGTGTTGCCATTACCTTACTTGGATAGAAGGATGTTTCTCTGTTCACCTGTGAGAAAGGGGAGCTTTGAGCAGCCTATCTGTCCTTGGAGGAGTGGTTTCTGCCCAGAAGCTAGTAGTTTATTGGCCATTTTGGGCTAATTTCTATCTCTTTCACTTCCCTGCTATAAAAACCTCATTTGCACAGTTTTTACGCTTGTATTCTGCTCAGCAAGTGCCTTCCAGGTGTTCTGCAGAGTCTACAGTAGCAGAGAGACAAAAGAGTGACTTTGGAGTGATTATCACTTTTCTGCTTTTCTTGCCGTCTTAACTAATTCCACCTAAAACGCCAGTTTTTTTAGCGAATCTGTGATTTAAAAAGTTTGTTATTGTATACAACTCTGCACAGCTCCTCATGGTGTCCTGCAGAGTGATACAGGCAACAGAGAGACCCAAGAGAGACTTTTCCAGATTTAAGTATTTTTTTCTCTGTTTTTTTGCTCCGACTGTTTTTTTTGCTCCGACTGCCTTTTCCCACCTAAAAAGTGGATTTCTAACTGATCTGTGCTTTAAAAAGTTTAAATTGCATTTGCCTTCTGCTTTTTACAGTTTTTGCACTTGTTTTATATCAATTTAAGTCGTTTTTGTATTGTATAACTGTTGTAGGCAACACACTAAAGTGTGCTAGCCTGTTTATAGCATTTACAGTGTTTTCTGTGTATTTTTATGCTGTTTCCTGAAAAAAAAAAACAAACACAAAAATATTCTCTTTTTCCGGCTTTGCTGAACTAGATTAGTCCAGATTTCAGGTTTTGCTGAATTCTGGACTGTGGTATAGTTTCCTGTATTGCCCATATCCTTACTTGGGTAGCAGGAAGCTTCTCTGTTCACCAGTGAGAGTGGGGAGCTTTGAGCAGCTTATCTGTCCCTGGAGGAATGGTGTCAGCACTGAAACTAGTAGCTTATTGGCCGTTTTGGGTCAATTCCTATCTCTTTCAGTTTCCCTGCTTTAAAACCCACATTTGCATAGTTTTGCACCAGTATACAACTCTGCACAGCTCCTCATGCTGTCCTGCAGAGTGATACAGGCAACAGAGAGATCCAAGAGAGACTTTTCCGGATTTAAGTATTTTTTCTCTGTTTTTTTGCTCCGACTGCCCTTTCCCGCCTAAAAAGTGAATTTCTAACTTATCTGTGCTTTAAAAAGTTTAAATTGCATTTGCCTTCTGCTTTTTACAGTTTTTGCACTTGTTTTATATCAATTTAAGTCATTTTTGTATTGTATAACAGTTGTAGGCTATACACTAAAGTGAGCTAGCCTGTTTATAGCATTTACAGTGTTTTCTGTGTGTTTTTCTGCTGTTTCCTGAAAAAAACAAAAATCAAAAAAAATTCTCTTTTCCCACCTTTGCTGAAATAGATTAGTCCAGATTTCAGGTTTTGCTGAATTCTGGACTGTGGTATAGTTTCCTGTGTTGCCCATATCCTTACTTGGATAGGAGGAAGCTTCTCTGTTCACCAGTGAGAGTGGGGAGCTTTGAGCAGCCTGTCTGTCCCTGGAGGAGTGGTTTCAGCCCTGAAACTAGTAGCTTATTGGCCGTTTTGGGTCAATTCCTATCTCTTTCAGTTTCCCTGCTTTAAAACCCGCATTTGCACAGTTTTGCACCAGTATGCAACTCCGCACAGCTCCTCGTGGTGTCCTGCAGAGTGATACAGGCAACAGAGAGACCCAAGAGAAACTTTTCCAGATTTAAGTATTTTTTTTTTCTGTTTTTTTGTTCCGACTGCCTTTTTCCGCCTAAAAAGCGAATTTCTAACTGATCTGTGCTTTAAAAAGTGTAAATTGCATTTGCCTTCTGCTTTTTACAGTTTTTGCACTTGTTTTATATCAATTTGTCATTTTTGTATTGTATAACAGTTGTAGGCTGCACACTAACGTGTGCTAGCCTATTTATAGCATTTACAGTGTTTTCTGTGTGTTTTTCTGCTGTTTCCTGAAAAAAACAAAAAATAAAAAAATAATCTCTTTTTCCGCCTTTGCTGAAATAGATTAGTCCAGATTTCAGGTTTTGCTGAATTCCAGACTGTGGTATAGTTTCCTGTGTTGCCCATATCCTTACTTGGATAGGAGGAAGCTTCTCTGTTCACCAGTGAGAGTGGGGAGCTTTGAGCAGCCTATCTGTCCCTGGAGGAGTGGTCTCAGCCCTGAAACTAGTAGCTTATTGGCCGTTTTGGGTCAATTCCTATCTCTTTCAGTTTCCCTGATTTAAAACCCGCATTTGCGCGGTTTTGCATGATTTTGCGCATGTTATTGTATAACAGTTGTAGGCTGCACACTAAAGTGTGCTAGCCTGTTTATAGCATTCACAGTGTTTTCTGTGTGTTTTTCTGCTGTTTCCGGAAAGAAACAAAAAACAAAAAAAATTCTCCTTTCCCACCTTTGCTGAAATAAATTAGTTCAGATTTCAGGTTTTGCTGAATTCTGGACAGTGGTATAGTTTCCTGTGTTGCCCATCATATCCTTACTTAGACAGGAGGAAACTTCTCTGTTCACCAGTGAGAGTGAGGAGCTTTGAGCATCCTATCTGTCCCTGGAGGAGTGGTCTCAGCCCTGAAACTAGTAGCTTATTGGCTGTTTTGGGTTAATTCCTATCTCTTTCAGTTTCCCTGCTTTAAAATCCGCATTTGCGCCATTTTTGCACGATTTTGCGCATAGCGCAGCATCGTGCAGCGCCACTTAAAAGGGTTTAAACTATTCCCAGCTCCACAAAGTCTGCTCTTCACTTTTTCCCTTAGAACTGTTCTAAATCTCAAAGTAAGCACTCTATTTTCATTCTAAAGCCCTGCAGTTGCTCGTATAAGTAATCTTATAAGTAAGCACTAATAAACTAAAGCACTACACTCTCTTATACTCCCTTTAAGTACTTGGCTCCCTATTGGTCCTTTTTGATTAGTCAAAAAGTAGTTCCTTATACTATTATGGCATGTCCAAAAGTCAGTTTTGGGTTTACTCTCCAGTCCAGCTGATGAATCTGGGAATCTTGAGGCAGTGTTACAACTGCCTTATGTACACAGACCACCCTCTCCTCCTCCCAACAAGCTCAAATATATGTGAGAGATGCAACTATATAGCCAAACTGGAGGCTGAGCTCTCTCAACCCAGTACTGGCGCAGCCAGTCAGGAGGAGAAGGTAACCACACACACCACAAATCCAGTCTCACATAGACCTATTGCAACAGCAAACCAAACACATAAACACACAAAAACATACTCGGAGGTTCTAAATAAAAATCTGCCCAAGCAGCAGAGACATCCAAAGCAGACTTCCAAGCAACTGCTACCCCACAACAATACCCACGTATCACATAGTTCACAAAGTCACTGTGCCACACAGTCACAGCCCTTAAGGTTAAACAACACACCCAATACACTTGGAATAGGTGACTCTATTGTCAGACACACTGACGTCCCACTCACCAGGCTGAACAAGGAGAAGGTCACTGTAAGCTGCCTGTCGGGTGACAGGATCCACCACATAACACAAGCACTCAGGTCACTCCAAAGCAAGTACAAATATGACTCCATCATTGTCCATGCTGGTGTGAATGACCTGAGACATACCTCCCTGGACTACATGAAAAGAGACATAGAGGAGCTCTCTGATCATGTAGCCAAGGCCGGTATGACCCTGACCTTGAGTAGCATCTTACCCTCACCAAGAATGATGCCACAGTATAAAGACAAAATGATCAATTTTAACAATTGGCTAAAGTATTGGTGTCATTCAAAGGGGATCCAGTGTCTGTCAGCCTGGGATGACATGCTCGACAAGCCACGTTGCTTCGTTAGGGACGGCTTGCAACTGTCACCCCTGGGCTTTTGAATACTGGCTAAGGTCTTGCCATCCCCATAGTGCCTTTTTTAGGCAAGGCTCAAAAGACAAACCCACTTCCATAGACAACACAAGGAAAAAGAAACTAAGGGTAATGCTGCTCAATGCCAGAAGTCTAAACCTCAAGATGCACACACTTGAGGCTCTCCTCAGTATAGAGGATATTGATCTCTGTGCAGTAACAGAAACCAGGTTCAAGGCTCCCGAGAGCACCCCAGCACTACCAGGTTATATCTCATACCATGCTTTTCAGCCCCAAAACATGGACAGAACCACAAAAGGAGGGGGAGTATCCATATTCATTAAAGATACCCACACCTCCAGGTTAGTGGCACTGCATGAAGCATCAGAGACCATCCATGTGCAACTAACAGTGGGCAAAACTGCCTTTCAGTTTGTAGCCTGCTACAGACCACCCTCCCAAGCTCAGGAACCCCACTCCGCTTTCCTGAGAACACTGGAGAATATGAAGGTCTCTCCAAACACCATCATATTGGGTGACTTCAACTACCCAAACATAGACTGGGAGCACTACTCAAGCCCCAACACCCTCGCCCAACGGTTCCTAGAATTTATAAACTCAAATGCTATGGAACAACTGGTCACCACTCCCACAAGAGGGGAAAACATATTGGACCTGATCATCACCAACATGGGGACTCTATGTTCCATACCAGAGGTATACCCCTCATTGGTAAGATCTAACCATAAATTAATCTCACTGGACATCCATATCCCATCCCCACCCCCAGCCAAGGAAGCCACGGTGAAGAACTTCTCAAAAGCAAACTTCACACTTCTCAAAATCGAAGTGGAATCCTTCAAAGCCCCCGGGCCAGTGGAAAATACGGCCCAAACCGCAGAATCCTTTACAAACACATTCTATGGGCACCTACAGGAATGCATGGATCGTGCTATCCCAAATAAAACCAAGACTCACTCCTCCAAAGGCAGGAGACCTGTCTGGTGGACCCCAGCCATAAATAAGCTATACAACAGAAGAAGGAAGCTACTACATGATATAGCAAAATCACAAAAAGAGAAGGCATCTCTGATCAGTACTAGCAAGAAACTACGATCCCTCATAAAATCATCTAAGGCCAGCTTCGAAAGAAAAATTGCACAAGATGCTAAAGATAATCACAAGGCCTTCTTTAGTTATGTTAGGAACCTGGGTGGCAACTCCCAGATATGCTCTGAATTAGTGCAAAATGACAAAAATTACACTGAACCCACAGACATTGCCAACATCCTGGCAGACAGGCTCAGTGCAAACTTCTCCCCCCTTCCCCCTCAAAAGAGCAAATGTCTATCGAAACAGAGTGTAGCCTCCCTGACATCACAATTGCACAGGTGAGAGCTGCCCTCTCCAAAGCAAAAAACACAGCATCAATGGGACTGGACGGTGTCCCGGAATGTGTCTTACATGAGCTCCAAGAAGAACTGAACCCTCAAATAAAGTCACTGTTCAATCTCAGCCTTACTACAGGATATGTACCCAAGGAATGGCATACAGCAACAGTGGTCCCACTCCACAAAGGTGGTGCCACAACGGACCCCGGAAACTATCGCCCTATAAGCCTGACTAGCCTGATCTGCAAAGCTATGGAGCGTATCATCCTGGAACTCATAAACAAAGACATTGGGAACCTTCAAACACTGGATCCTACCCAATTCAGCTTTGTTAAGGGCAGATATTGCCTCTTGAACCTGGTCGACTTCTTTGAAACAGTCACCAAGGCCATAGATGAAGGGAAGGTAGTTCACATAGCCTACCTGGATCTTGCAAAAGCCTTCGACACAATACCCCACTCAGGCATCATAAATAATCTCACCAGCCTAAATATCAACCCCTGTGTCGCAAGATGGGTTGCAAACTGGCTCAGGGATAGAACCCACATGGTCAGAATTTCAGGTGTCATGTCAGACTCTGAACCAGTTACAAGTGGCATCCCACAAGGCTCAGTCCTGGGACTTCTCTTGTTCGGTATATATTTCTATGAGGTACAGGCTAACACGGGAGGACTATGGCTGACCAAGTTCACAGATGACTGTAAACTGGGTGACATAATCGACTCACTCACTGACACAAGCATCCTCCAAAAGGGTCTCACAGAGACGGATAACTGGTGCCAGAGCCATGGCCTAAAGCTAAATGCTAAAAAGTGCATAGTCATCCCCTTTGGGAAAAACAAAGTGCCCACAAATTGCCACATAGGTGGCAATCCATTAAGTATGGAAGAAGTAATTAGGGATTTGGGGACCCAAGTAGATAGCAATCTCTCCTTTGACAATCACGTTGCCAAAGTGGTTAGAAAGACCTTCTATATAGCCCACCTTATCACGAAAGGGTTCACATCTAGATCAAGAGAGGTCATTGTGCTCCTCTACTCATCACTCATCAGGCCCATAATTGACTACAATGTCCCATTTGGGATGTACCTTACCCGACACCTGCAGCAACTGGAAAGACCCCAAAAGTACCTCACCAAGAGGATCAAGGGACTCAAACAGATGCCCTACACAGTTAGGCTAAAGAAACTCCAGCTCTACTCAATTGCTTACCGCCTACTCAGAGGCGATCTGTGCCTGACGTATAAAGCCATGTCCAAACCAGAATTAATGGACATGCTCCACCTCAGGAAATCCAAATCCCTTAGAGCCACACACTCCAGGGACTTAAACCTCAGCACAGAAATAAATAGGACATTCTGGAGGGACAGATTCATATCCCAGAGGCTCCCCTCACTCTGGAACAAAATCCCAATCCATGTTAGGCAGAGCCCCTCAATGACCCTCTTCAAGAGAAATCTTGACGAGTGGATGGTAGATCGTAGGTTTACCCCTGGGATCTCTTCTGTGTCCCTACTAGACGGAGGCACAGTAAACTAACCTTAAAAGGGCTATCTTCTGTGACCTACTATACAGAGGCACAGTCAACTAATCTAAAAGGGTGGCGAAAGCCAAACACACTCTGGCTAGGCTTATAAATGCCCTAGGGCAGATAGCCTAGTATCAACCTATGAACCTATGAATCATTTCTCAAAGAGGGAGAATATAGATCAGAGCATGTATATGCACCTTTAAGAAGCATTTCCAGATGTGAGCATGTGCAGACAGCAGTGCCATTTTGACAGGACAGCCTAAGTGTTAACATGTATGAGTGTGGTAGTTAGTTTGTTTATAAGTTTATTTAAGTTTAAGTTACAAAGCCTCATTGCTGATGTGTTTGGGTGTAATACAATAAAGCTGCTTGAACTAAACCCATGAATGTTCTTCTGTTTTATACTGACCAGACGACTGACAGGTCAGTCCACTATGATTATTAAAATCAATCTTCCCTAGAATGAATGTTGAATCTTATTGTGAGGTACAGACAATGCTAGATAAAAATCAGTTTCTAGTCCTGCAAACTACCATTGTTTTGCAGTCTGTCAACAGCAACACAGAAACTTTAGTTAACATGATACCCATATCCTCGTTGTTAGAAAGTTAACTTACCCTTGATATTCAATTTACAAAAAGCTAGCTAGAGACAGTGTAAATTAGACTGAGGCAGAATGAGGTCTCTACATTTCCATCACTGCTGTCTCGGTGTATATAAAGCATTCAACAAAATTTAAAGTGTAATTTCTCCTTACTGCCATCCAATGTTTTTTCAGTCATTTTTATATGTTATATTGCTGAATCATACCAATTCTACCTGTACTTAATACTGGAAAAAATCCTGCAGATGAGTGATTTTCTCCATTTTATGTAAAAAGTTTTAAAAAGTGAAAACAAAGTTTTTCTTCTTCCCATCCAAATGCACCATAGCTTTTGTAATTAATTTGACATGGTGAAGGACTGTAGAGCAAATCCAGCCAAGTGATTACATCTAAACAGTTAAACTCACAAAGCATATTTGGGTATAGTAAAGAGCAAAGAGAGAGCACATGACACACTGTTTTCCTGATATTCCTCAGCCATTACAAGTGATGGTCAGAAACTACCAGATTTATATTGTGTTTCACAAAAGCAATACCAAAGAAACACTGGTGATTCATAAGGTACCAGAAAATACAGAGAGTAAACTAGCTGCAGATTTATTCCATTCTAGGGCGAGTTAGTAACTTGCCACACCAAAGGATACTCTGTGGGTAAAGATGAGTCCACTAAGTAAATGAAAAAACAGCAAAAGACTGATTCAAATCACCAAGGAGGTCTGTAAAGCAATTATTTAGGTATTTAATATATTCAGCATCATATGCCATATAAATATATTACATGTATACCATGTAATCAAAAATGAAGATAACCATTGCTTTAAAAATTTCAAAACACAATCCATTGAATTGATGTAATAGATAAGTATCCCAGTTGGCTCCCTATTGAAATGTTAGCACTTGAAAATGTATTTATTTTATTTAATATTTGTTGACCAGGTTTGTCCGACTAGACTACAAATGCCCATTTTCAGCGGAGGCCCAAGGAGAAAAGCTCCAACAGAAAATAGAAATTTTACATATTGAATACATATAGAAATACATTCATCAGTACCACAGATTACTGCAGTGCAGTGCCACACATTACATTAATCGGTACCACACATTACTGCATTACAGTGTCATACATTAAACTGTGGCAAGTGAAATACATAGAAATACATTCAACAGAGGGATACATTCATAATTACATATTATATACATAATAGTGCAATAGTTACATAGCTGAAATATATTACTAGTTATATTTGTACAGTGATGTACCAAGAGGAGAAGATAAAGTAGTAAGTTTGTTCATTGAAAGGAAGGAAGAGAGAAGAGAAGTAGAAGGTTATAGGGGAGTGTTTACAGGGGATAATTACACTGGCAAGTCCATTTTTCATGAAGGTATTTTTTGTAGTGGTTTTGGATTGATTGGGATGTTCAAGGGATCTTATATCTAGTGGTAGGCTATTCCAGACCTTGGAAGGGTTAAAGCTATAGACTAGGTGACCCATTTTGGTGGATTGGACACTCTAAATTGGCCCTAGGTGTGAGTGCGTGTGTGCCTTCTGTGGAAGGTTGGGCGCCGGGCTGGCAACTCAACACTGTAAAACTCTACTGCCAATCATGAGCGGACATGTGATTCACTGTGGCGACCACTAACCGGGAAAAGCCGAAAGAAGAAGAAGAAGAAGCTCTAGCAGGCCCTGACATTCTAAATAGTCACCATTATGGCTATTTAACAAATATATACAAATATTAACATTTTTAAATATATAAAGAGTATAAGAAAAATATGTAATGCAAACTCCACTTAAAAATTCATTGTAGTTGCTTATGTTTCAAAACTGATTTTATACTAATGGTACCATTCAAACTTATATATGTATCTGTTCTCATTATCTTAATTCAGAGGTATTCAAAATGTTCAGTTCTATTTAACACATCACCATCTATTTTATTTGCAGAAACCTATTTCTAGCATCATAAATTTAAACACATGTAGTATCAGTTGTTGCAAAATGTTTTAAATCTTTAAAAAGTTCTACATCTTTCTCAAAGTTACATGAAGGACAGCCATAATTTTTTGAAACACGTTTATAAAAGTCAGTTGCACTGCAGTTGAGTTTCTTATCTATTTGTAACCTCGGATGTTGAATCCCTATTTATTGCGATCCCTGATGACACAGGTGTTGAGTATATAAGGGAATATTTGTCAGAAATTTCTAATATAAGTAACACAGGAATTAATGCAATTTGTGAACTGTTGTGACTTGTCCTAACTAGTCATTTTCTTTTTGATATTTTATGGGGTGGTGATGTGGATAATCTTAATCATTTTACAGTTTCTTTGACAAGTAGCGCACATTTTTTAAAATTCCACCAAATTTATTCAAGCACCACTGTTAGTTTTCTAGATATTTGCTTGGAAAATCTATTCAGGGTCACATACAACAAAATGTTTTCATGAAAGACACTAGAAGAAACATCTGTTTACAGAGAACTAGTATTCATTCCCACATACATCACATACTTTTCATGATATTGCTAGGGGTCAAATGCTGTGCATATCATGGATGACCTCTGATGATTATGAATGAGACAGGCAGCTGGATGTATTGACTGATGACTTTGCATATAAACGTTACAGTAGGAGATTACTATTGGAAAAAATGTAATATCTATGCAACATCAAGAAAACCTAAACCAGCATTTTTATATTATCTACCAATTCATAGAGCTCAGAATGACATGCACACTTCAGATTTATTCTTACACAAACAGACATACCCCCACATAAAAACAATTGTTCATACACACTAGCGCACTTTAAAACTGCTAAATTTATCTGATAATGTAATTTCTGACTCTCCTACTTTTGGTTACAAAAAGGCTCATAGCCTAAAACAACTGTTGCTCTATAAGGAACAAATAATTACATCAGTAAAAGATTGAGTCAAAGATGTGACCCTTTTACCTGTAATAAATGTATTTACTGCAAGTATATCCTTAAAGTGAACACTTACTCATCCAGTTACTAATAACATTTATAAATGTAGGCAGTTTGCTGACTGTGACTCTATTAACATTACTTACCTTATGAAATGTCAGGCCTGCACTGCTTTTATATAGGCAAGATGAAATGTAAGCAAAAAGCCTATATCTGCGACCATTTATCAGATAGTTTAGCTAGCAGATCTAGGAGACTCTCTCTTTGATGCCCTGTCTGTGGGAGGAGTAAAGACACCTTGTTGAAGTTTCAAGTAGTTCATTCAGTAAAGTAGGTAGATGTTTGAGTGCTCTTATTATAATGCATTACATTCAACAGGTCATTTAAAGGGAGTTGCAAATAATGGTGGGAAGGTCCAGGAAAGCTGACTGGAGGAAAATCAGGGAGATAGAAAAACAAGGATCCAGTCCCAAAGCTTAGAGGTTAGTCCTTTATTTGAACATTCCTGAAAAGACCCATGAGGATTTATTAACTCGGCAGTCTGTGCAGCCTGATTTGTAGTTAAAAAGTTTTTATTTTTCTTTATAACAAAAAAATGATAACACACCATGACCTACCACTATAGAGCTATTTTTAAGAAAACACATTCACCTGTGTTTTATTAGGTCCCTCTAATAGAGTGGTTTGCAGAGTGGTTTACAGTGTGATCATTGAAAATAACTATAAATAACTATAGAATGTATGCATGTATATATATATATATATATATATATATATATATATATATATATATATATATATATATCTATATATGCTGTGGTGCAGCGGTAGCATTGTTGCTTCACAGCAAGAGGTTCTCCTGTTCGATTCTCAGCTAGTGTGCAGGGAGTGCCTACTGTGTGGAGTCTGCATGTCCTCCCCATGGGTTGAGTGGCATTCCGAAAGACATGTGTGAATGGGCGTGCCTTCGTTGAAGGTTGGGCATCGAGCTGGCAACTCGGCACTGTGAAAATCTACTGCCAATCATGAGTGGACCGGAGTTCTGCTGTGGTGACCCCTAACCAGGAAAAGCCGAAAGACAACAACATACTACAACTCATTGTTTGTGTAAAATTTATTGTATATGTATGCAATGTTTTCTGTATGTTACATGGCTGGGAAGTGCCCAAACAGGGTATTGTACCAGCCCACTAATCTATTTAATAAACAAGCAAATAAACAATATATAAAATAATGAGGATGGTACAATACTTGGGATTTATATGCACAGCAGTTAAGTGAAATCTATGCTATGCTTTATTAATGACTTTAAACCATATGCATGGAATTCAGTGCAGTCAGTGAAACTACTAGAGACCAGAGTTTGAGATCTTAAGAGCATTCCATATGGCCAGAGAATAGAGTTCTTTATCTTGTAGTAGAGCAGATGTTCTTTTATTTTATGCATATGTGGGTGCATACATTTTCCATTATTGTGTTACCTGTTATATAACAATGTCATCCACATGATAATATGAGCCCTAATAGTTCCTGTTTTGATGCTTCCAAGACCTTTCTGTGCAGAAGATTCTTGCAGAGAAGGGGTGAAATGTGCACTTCTTCAAGTTAATGTACTTAGTGCTCATAGTTTTGTGCCCATTTAATCTCAAGCACTCCTGACTCTGAAATTAGAGGCAGAAATAGTAGAATACTTACCTGATACTGCAGTTTATTCCATTGATCTATGTAAGAAGCATCAGAGCTTTAAATGTTCTGGTGGCCCTGTCATCTGTCAGCACTTCCCACTAGGAGTAGCTCAGCTTCCAGCACTTGTTCACTGCTATCTCAGGACACCTGCATGCTTTTAGGCATAAGTATAAGAAGACAAAGAGTCACTAAAGCAACTTCAACAAAAATGAATAGCTTAGCTCTGGCTATGAGCAGTACGTATTGGGGATAAGTGAAGATAACGTTACTAAAAACTACATGCTATTCTGATTAAAGTATGCGAGCAACCCAAATTTAAAAACAACTGAAGATGACTGTAGTTGTCATTCCTGTGTTCGAATGTCAATTGTGTGGTTACCATTTCTGACATTTTTGGTAATTCAGTATTATCAAAGTTGGATAAACAAGTTGGTAATTTTGTTGAAAACTGTTTTCAATTTCAGCATTTTTTTTTACTCAAAGAATTTTTATTGAATTTTTTTCAAGAAAAAAAAATTAACAAGTAATTTGCTTACAATTTATCAAATACGTTAACACAACAAAAAACTCAAACTATATACACTATTTAAATTTGGCTGAGAATAGATTAAAAGATAACTCAATCTGATTCCATTTAGTATGATACTTTGACAAGAGTTCCTCTTTTTTTCTGTTCCTCAAGAAAAGACTGAGTTCCTTCTTAATGTCTTGATAAGAGATAGAATCTTCTTCCATAGATTATTACTCCATTCTTAGGAGAAATCCTCAATTTTTTAACTTTGACTTCCATCAATGCTGTTTCATTCAAAAGTCTTAAGAATTCTTCAAAAGATGGTTTGGAGTTGTATTTCCATTTTCTACAGATACATTTTCTGGCTACTGCTAGTATAATCCATAGTAAATATAAATATTTTTTATTCATTTCTGTTTTTTTTATTAATATTCAATAACATTATAGATTTTGTTAATACAAATGTATCAGTAAATATAGCTTGTAGGAAGCTGATAATATCTTTCCAGTATTTTTTGAGTTTATAACAATCATGAAATATGTGTATCCAGTCTGCTTTACATATTTGCAGACATCTCCACCAAGTAATATTATTGGTAGTATCAAGTTTGGCTAGTCTATTGGGTGTGTAAAATGATCTATGCAGAAATTTCCAGGTGTATATTCTCCAAAATTGTGTATTAGATGTTATTTTAATGCAGTATAATAAATTGTTTTTACTTTCTGTAGTCAGATTTATTGTATGTCATTTGGTGATGAAGTCCCAATAATTCTGTTGGATTTTAACTTTGTACTTTATTAATAATTTGTATAATTTTGAAGTTTTATTTTCCCAATTGTAATTATCATATATAATTTCATTCAAACATTTTATAAATTTAGGTATGACTTTAAAAGAATATGTATTGATTATTCTGCGTAGATCTTGTGAATATGTCAATACACTTTGAAGAATTAGCCAATGAGAGGAAGAGAGATAATATGTATTCATTATATGTTGACTGTCAATAACTTTTTGATTATTAATACAGTGTTGCCAACAAATATTTTTTCCCAAGTGGTAAATATGTTCTTATGTATTTTACTAAATTTTTGTTTTTGTAGAGCTGAATGGAGTTAAGTCCATCCATATCTTTATATCTATACTGGCAATAACGAATTTTCTAAAAGTGTTAAAGATGAAATTTATGAAATTGAGCTTAGTAGGTTTTACTATATTATATTGAATGACTGTACATATTATATGCCATGGCTTATTGATTTGATCATCTAACATAAGATTTTTTATTATGGAATTTTCATTTAAATAAATAATAGTATGTAAAGTCTTCCAGTTGGAAGAGTAATTTGGATCTATCCATTTTATAATAATTCCGAAGATAAAAGCTTTAATGTAGGTCTCTATATCTAGAAGATTGATTCCTTCTTGATCCCAAGGTCTCATATGATGTGTGAAGGATACTCTATTTCTGTTGGGATACCAGATAAATTCTAATATAAGTGAATTTATTTTTTATGAAATGTTTGCCTGGTATTTTAGGAATAGCTTGT
Organism: Protopterus annectens; assembly: GCF_019279795.1. NCBI lineage: Eukaryota > Metazoa > Chordata > Ceratodontiformes > Protopteridae > Protopterus > Protopterus annectens. The sequence continues at coordinate 1,701,326,258 of NC_056731.1, forward strand.
GCTATATATAGGATTTTTGGTAGTAGTATCATTTTTATTAATTGCAGTCTATCTTCAAAAGTTGTATTCAATTTGTTCCAATTTATGTTCATGTGATTTGATAAATATGATGTTGACATTACACACATATGTATATATATATATATATATATATATAGAGAGAGAGAGAGAAAGCGAGCGATATTTGACTTGTGGTAGGAGTTAATTCCAGTTGTCCATACTCTTTGAATCAACCAACTTAGACAATAGGTTTGACAAATTCAACTGCACAATGTTCAGAGACTATCTAGTGAACAAAGAAATCAAAGTAGATCACGCAGGTACTTTCTCAGATGCAGGCCTGTACCCACTCAGGTTTTCCTCAAGGACATATTATTTATTAAATCACACCCTTCTGATCCCACCTTCTTAAAACAATTCCTTCATGATGATGATATTTTCCTGTTACATTCAGCTAATCCCCTTCAATGAATTCTAAAACAATGATTATATACAACTCATGCAACTATGACTGTAATTCCACAATAAACTAATATTTATTTATTTTATTATTTATTTTGCATTTGTTGATCAATTATGTCTGTCTAAAATTTTACAATGGCAAAATAGATAAGAATAAAGGAAAATGTACATGGAATAGTAAGGCTTCTAGGCTTTAATACTCTATACAGACATAGTTAAATAAAATAACTACACAGTAAAAAATGTCCTAATACAGAATACTGATAATTTAGAAATTGAGGTATAATTGATACTAGTAGTTTCAGAACACCTGCTCTACAGTTCTATTTCTAGTCTATTAATAAGACTTCACTGCTGTAGAACTCTAAGCTAATATATTATTAACACCTAGACTCACCCTACCATTTTTTCCTCCTATCAGTTCTTATTGAGCCTCTCTCACTTCTTCTATTACTAATACTGTTTACTTCCTTTTACTCCTGGCCTGGCCACTAGAGTCAAATGGGATAACACTCTGCAATTGAACATTTTTTAACCTAACATTAAAATTCAATATTATTTTTGTAACCTCTTCCACAAATTGTGTTGAAGTTTTGTTATTGAATAAGAAGAAAGTTTCAGTACACTTGTTACTATGATTTAAAGTTTTTGGGTATGCAGCATGCTTCCACAAGAAAATATACTTGACTGTCTTACTAGAAGTTTTATATTTCACAAGGACAGCTAACCTAACACAACTAACTTTGTGGGTAATATTATAATCAAAATATGAAACACTTTATTATATAGTGACAATATATCACTTAAGGAGTGATGAGATATATTCTGAAACACATAAAAACTTGTTCCATATGTGATCACAGTTATTGTTAGATATATTTGATCAATAAAACTAGTTAAATTTTGATTTCTTATTTCTCTTATAACTTTAAAGATCTCCAGTGTAATTAATATGGAGCTCAAAGGGATTTTTTTTATAAAATATGAGGGATAATCTGCTAGATTATTTTTTATCTTTCAGATTACGAATGTTTATCATTCCATGTATAATAAGGGAAATTTTTTTAATGTTGTTTTATTGTGTTATATATAATTGTTTTGGTATTATACTTTTTTCTTTTTTATTGACCTAAACTAGAATTTAATATATGTTCTCCAATAGAAAAATGCAATCTGATCATAACAATTAAAAATGACAGGAAATTTGTACAATTACAAGGTTTTGGAAAAGATCTGAGTGTTAAATATTCTATAAATAATGTACAAACTCAGTCAAAATATATGGATTTAACATTACTTTCTTTAAACATTAATGGGTTAAAAAATCCAAAGGGAAAAAATCAACTATTAAGATACTTAAAATCAAATAAAGCACAGGTTATCTTTCTTCAAGAAACCCATTTCAGAACAAATGACAAATACATATGGAATCCAAATAAATATTTAATGTTATCACATTCCTCATATAAATCAAAAACCAGAGGAGTAATACTTTTGTAGAAGAAGAATGTTAATATTCCCCAAATTATCTACAATTATGAAGATAAAGAAGACCTTATAGCAGATGTCATAGTGAAATTTAATAACAGGATCTGGATACTACTAAATTTATATTGGTTTCCGGGCATAGGAACAGGGACAGCTATAAAACATTTAGATCTCATTAGTAGCATATATAAAGGTAACTTGATAATAGGCAGAGATTTTAACTGTATAATTTCAAAATTTATATATATATTTATATACACACACACACACACACACACACACATATATATATATATATATATATATATATATATATATATATATATATATATATCTATATATATTATGATCGAAGACCATTTGACCTAAACACATTTGATTAAAAGTTCATTTGATCGAAAACCAGTATTCAAGGCAAATAACAGGGATTTGTCCCCCTCCCAAATGTCGTGTGACCCCAGAGTTGGTATATATTGTTAGGGGGGGTGTGGGGGGTCAAGCCCCCCCACATTGGGGGTGGGGGGGTCAAGCCCCCCACCTATTTTCATTTAAAATCTGTACTTTTTGCTTTATTTTCTTCTTTTAAAGGAAACCCCACACCCCCCACCTATATGTACCAACTCCAGGGTCGCACGACATTGGGGAGGGGGACAAATCCCAGTTTTATGCCTTGAATACTGGTTTTCGATCAAATGAACTTTCGATCAAATGGGTTTAGGTCAAATGGTCTTTCGATCATATGAAGTAGACCCATATATATATATATATATATATATATATATATATATATATATATATATATATATATATATATATATATATATATATATATATATATATATATATATATATATATATATATATATATAGTGAGAGAGAGAGAGAGAGCGAGCGATATTTGACTTGTGGTAGGAGTTAATTCCAGTTGTCCAAACTCAATCAACCAACTTAGACAATAGGTTTGATAAATTCAACTGCACAATGTTCAGAGACTATCTAGTGAACAAAGAAATCAAAGTGCATCACGCGGGTACTTTCTCAGATGCAGGCCTGTACCCACTCAGGTTTTCCTCAAGGACTTATTATTTATTAAATCACAGCCTTCTGATCCCACCTTCTTAAAACAATTCCTTCATGATGATGATCTTTTCCTGTTACATTCAGCTAATCCCCTTCAATGAATTCTTAAACCATGATTATATACAACTCATGCAACTATGACTGTAGTTCCACAATAAACTAATATTTATTTATTTTATTATTTATTTTGCATTTGTTGATCAATGATGTCTGTCTGGGCACAACAGTCACTTTTCAATCAAGCTCCAGGGGAGGACAACTCCAGTAAATGCAGTACAGACAAAATACAGATATTTGCAAAAGCAAGACTGACTGGCAGAAAAATTTTACAATGGCAAAATAGATAAGAATAAAGGAAAATGTACATGGAATAGTAAGGCTTCTAGGCTTTAATACTCTATACAGACATAGTTAAATAAAATAACTACACAGTAAAAAAATGTCCTAATACAGAATACTGATAATTTAGAAAGGCTGGTTAGCAATTTGAGGTATAATTGATACTACCATATTACTCTAAGCTCTCTAGCTGCCCATAATGCCTAGGTAGTTTCAGAACTCCTGCTCTACAGTTCTCTTTCTAGTCTATTAATAAGACTTCACTGCTGTAGAACTCTAAGCTGATAATATATTAACACCTAGACTCACCCTACCATTTTTTCCTCCCTATCAGTTCTTATTGGAAGCCTCCTCTACTTTCTGTAGTACTAATACTGTTCACTTCCTTTTACCTGGCCACCTATTTGCTAGACTCAAATGGGAGTAAAATGTTTCACTCCCTGTCTAATTGAACATTTTTTTAACCTACTCATTAAAATTCTAAATATGCTTATTTAAGTTGTAACCTCTTCCACAAATTGTACGTTGAAGTTTTTGTTATTGACATACTACGAATGCAGTACCTACTTGTTACGTTACTGATTTAAAGTTTTTGGGTATATGGAGCATGCTTCCACAAGATGTAAATATACTTGACTGTCTTACTAGAAGTTTTATATTTCTAGGCATGTGTACCTATGCTGGTTTTTGATTTTAACTTTATTCTTTGTTCTCCTTAATGTGGAGCTTTTCTCCCCAGTGTCCACTGAAAAGGGGCTTTTATCTGCCCAGTGGATCATCCCGGTAAACAAATGTAAAATAAAATAAAAAATAAAAAATAAATAAAATGGTAAAAATCAAAGAGAACAGATTATGGTGCTTTTGGCACATGTGCAGAAAAGCAGAAGACAATCTGGTAAAGAAGATTTGGACAGACAGAAAGAAGGTAAGAGGAAATGAGGATGTCCAACAAAGAGGTGGATGGAGTGTATAAGAGAAGGTCTGCAGCAGTCAGGTCTGAGTGTTGAAGAAAGCATGAGTGTAGCATTGAATCAAAAGAGATTGTGACAGTTAACTAGATAGCCTGCCCCCATGTAGAAAAAATGGGGAGAAGGGGTATGATGATGATATGCTGGTAAAAGAGAGTTAGAAAACTAATTGTTAAAAGGTGGTAGGGGGCTTCACCCCTTCTAAAAACAAAATCCAATTATCCTTCATCATTTCTAGTCCATTTTACAACTACCTGTGCTAAGAAAAAAATCTTGGAAAAGCTAGTTTGTGCTCAACTATATCAAGTTAAAACAAATACTATGATTTTTGGCAAACTACAGCATCTTGCAAATTCCATTAATATAAGTAGGTACTAGACATGTAGCCCAAAAGACCATTGAGGAGCCTAGCCAAATTTCCCAGTCAAAACACTGTTTAGTTGAGTTTCTTATTCAGAGTCACATGGCAGGTACAGGGATGCCAAGGGAACTAAATTCTATTAACAGCTCATATCCTTAATTTACTAACTGGCAGACTTTGAAAAAAATAGAGGACAATCTGTCCTTCCAGTTTTAATGCAGAAGTACATAAATATTCACTTAGATCAGATCCTTAGCTTCTCTCATCATGTAGAAAAAAAAAACATTTCTAAAATTCATTCAGACTTAAGATACACTTATAATTCAACTGCCGTGTCACCACTGACTCCAGGAAGGCAATAATAAAGAATATTCTATTACAAAAGAAACATATGACCCCCCCCACACACACACACACACACACACACTTTGATAGCTGTCAGTGTTGATCATTTAACAGGCTGCTTAAATATACCCAGTATAAACTCTGCACACAAGTACTGTTTACAGCTAATAGATTATGTCACTTGTTAAACTCTACCAGTACACTAGTTATCACAACATAAGCAAGTATTTGCTAAACGATCTGTAATATCCTTAAAAATATATTCTGTCCTCCCTGTACCCATTACATGCCTTCAGTTCACTGCCTATGAAATTTCACCACAGGTTCCAACTTTTTGCAAAGACAGCTTTTCATATTTACCAGATCTGGAAAAAAATCTCTAAACTTGCTTCAGCTTTCTTGGAACTCTCTCACCACATTCCCTTCCATCCTTTTTAAAAACTCTAGCTGAATATTTATAAAAAATACACCATTACATATACATTTTTTCTAACAGTATCCCAGATGAAAAGATTCCATCACACAGATCTCTTTACTGTATAACTCACTACTGCTATAAATACATCTTGTAGTTGGATAATTTGAGCAGCCACTGTATTACAGTATAACCAAAGCACAGATAAAATTGCAATTCGGTATTTAATATAATAATACACTTGCTCATGTAAAACACATGTTGCCTTCATTTTGAAGTACTCTGTTTCACAGGAGTGTTTATTGTGTTGAATATTTAATTAAGTGTATATCACACTAAATAAACCTATAACTGTAGATGCTTTATATATTGTTGAGTACTGTGTATTCTACACATTTCCCTAATGCAATTTAAAATAATTAAAATTTAAATAGTTTACTCTATACGTATATATAACAGCATATTTCTGTTTGCAGTCATTTTGTCTGCAACTCAGTGACCTTGAATGTGTCTATAAAGGATCCGTTTGATCAGACAATCTGCCTAGCTAAGAAATAAATACATACACATAGTGTTAGTCAAAAAATCATTTAGTGAAGGAAGTGTGGACTAGGATAACTGTGCCTTTATTGCTTTAATAATGCCTTAAAAGTCATCTCAAAGAATTCAGCTGTTGCATTTCTAATCCCTCTTCTATTTGTTCACGGTTTTCTGTAGCTATAGATTTGCATCTTAACCCTTCACATTGAGTAGTAGTATTTGCAACCCACACTGACATGGCAGTTTAAAACGGGTTGCGAGAAGCTAATATGTCCAGACTGAAAGAATTAAATCAGTAGCAATCTTTAAAAATTTATTTGGTTATGATCATCAACAGAAATGTAGGTGATCCAAATTACTTACCTTTAGTACATCTGCTTACAATCACTCTGTTAAACGACTGGTACCTCACCATCTTCCTGTGGTATAACTATGCCATGTTCTGTAACATGCATTGATAACCATTTTGTTTAAATGGCTTCTTGTACCTTCTGTGCCATCTCCGCTCTGGGCCAGTAATCAAGGGGCCTGAATCCTCACCACTGACACTGGAAATGGACATTCACTTGGAATACAAATGGACACACTCACTATTTCTAGATGCAGACCTCTCTGCATCAAGCACAATACCCCTTAAGAGCACCGAGGGAGCACACTGAGTGCAGAGGCTGGTTCCTCTCTATATCTGTCCAGACCCCCAATAACACTCCTTACTGGCACAGCTTAGGGTTGATGGGGTTCCAAGCTATGTCCTTCCACACCCTCTCTTTCAAACCAGTGCTTTGTGCCCCTGCTCCAAGCAGCTGACACACACACACACACACACACACACACACACACACACACACACACACACACACACACACATTGAGATTTGATTTTCACACACACACACACACACACACACACACACACACACACACACACACACACACACACACACACACCTGGGAAAGGCTAGCACAGATTCACCTGCGTGCTCCCTGCTGCCCAGACTATAAGGTAGATAACACTCCCACCTGAACCTCTGCCAGCTACTTTAATGCTCTTACAAGGGTACCCAATTATACTGAGTGAAATTAATATTAATACAAATGGTAATGTTGACCAAACAGCAAGGCTTTCAGGAGTAGTCACTGTTATCATCAAATAAATATATGCAAATACTCTCAAAGCTTAAATATTTTCTAAAAAGTTTAAATATATTTAATCATAAATAATAAAAGAACAGGAAAATACTAAATATCTATTTACAGTAAACACCAGAGTTTCAGTTACAGGGGATATTAAAGATAGCACTAATGGAAAGTTTCACACAGTTGTAGAAAAACAGCATTTAACTAGTCTCACAATCTATTCCTGATTGACTAAAATAATTACTGCTCCTATTTACTAAATAGAGCAAGGCAAGTTGGGTGAGTGGTCCTTGTTGTCAGATCCAAGACAGAATACAGAATGCTGAGATCAAGTTCCTACCAGTATCTAAATATTATTTCAGAATTGATAACATCACATCTGGTCATCTGACTCTGTTTCCCACACTAGCCCCATCACTAGACGCTCCCAGGATTTTAGCACCTATGTGTTACCATATACACATATAAAGCTTTGCTCAGATGTGGTGTAGCTGCTGGAATCATAAAACTATAAAATCATTCCCCTTTTCCTACAGGAGCTACAACCTATTCTCCAGTACAGACATTGCACCTCTGGTTCCTGTCAAAACTGTTGATAATATCTTTAAGGCTTAACCCATAAAGTAATTTAATTTCAAGAATATTTTTCAAAGTCAGATGGATTAACCTCTTCCTTTACAGTAAATGCTGTTACAATGCATAAATTTAATTCAGTTGCAGTAATACATGTACATGTCTTTTCCTTCCAGCAGGGCACACGGCTGATACTGTTTAACATGATCAGACTTCACAAACACATTTTCATCTAAAGCATCTGTACAAATCAGTTTGATATACAAATGACATATAATTATTTACAAAATTCCAGCTAGCTGTGCTCACATAAGTTACATATCCACTGCCCAACTTCTCCTGGCATAGCTGGCAGCACCTGCTATCATCACACATTAATACATAAGACCAATATTGCAGCAGTAGAAATCATGATGCCACAGACAAGTTTGCTGTATCTAGGACACTTAAAATGAACAAATTCTTAGTGAAGCTATGCAAAAGTATCCTTGATTAAAACAAAACATTTTAAAATAAAACACTGAAACATCACTGCTTTTGCGTGGATATAACCCCCAATACCACCATTCAGGGGATGTAACTCTGCAACTTCTTAGTTAATGCAATCAACTCTATGTCACTGTACATTGAAGTAATGGAGTCATCTCCCAAACACACACACACACACACACACACACACACACACACACACACACACACACACACACACACACACACACACACACACACACACGCACACACACACACACACACATGCACACACACACACACACACACACACACACACACACACACACACACACACACACACACACACACACACACACACACACAAATATCTGTATGCATATACACATACACACACACAAATACACATACATACTCATACATGCAGACATGCATACGGGTCTACTATGCTTGATTGAAAACTCACTTGATTGAAAATTAAATTACTAGGACCACTTCACTGAAAGCTAACTTCACTGAAAACTCACTTGACTAAAACTCATTTCATTGAAAGTTATAAATGGCCTTTTCCCCACTGTAGTGTGACCCTGGAGTTAGTATATAAAGTAAGGGAGTGTGGGGGGCAAGGTTATATATTCTCTTTTGTAAACAGTTATTTATTGCACTTGTAAGTATCACTGTGCATACTTTAAAATGTTTATAATATGTGGGGGGTTAACCCCCCACACCCCCAATGTGGGGGGCTGTGCCCCCCACACAACCCCTTACTTTATATACTAACTCCAGGGTCGCACTACAGAGGGGAAAATGCCATTTATAACTTTCAATGAAATGAGTTTCAAAGAAATTAGGTCCTAGTAATTTCATTTTCATTCAAGTGAGTTTTCAATCAACCGTAGTAGACCCCATGCATAGACGTGTCTAGCAAACAACAATGTATGAATGTGTACACCCAATATATATATATATATATAAATCAACAGTAAACATGTTTATTCAGGGGGGCAAGCCCCCCCTGCATCCCCCACACACCCGCGACTTATATATTCTAACTCTGAGATTGCACTATAGTGGGGAAAATGGAATATTCCCTTATCAACATTGTGCTATGATCTATAACAATAACCTCCATTGTTTTTCATAGATCCGATTTTTCATGAAAGTGCATTGTCAGATAAATGCACTTTCTGAAAAATGGAGTCGCAAAATTACATTTCGAAGAAGCGTAATTTTGGTAGGTAAAGGTAGACCCATATATATATATATATATATATATATATATATATATATATATATATATATACATACACATATATATATATATATATATATATATATATATATACATACAGACACACACACACACACACACACACACACACACACACACACACACACACACACACACAAACACACAGATGCACACACAAATACACACACATGCATACAGATGTATCTATCAAACAACCACCTATGACTGTGTATACTATATATATATATATATATATATATATATATATATATATATTATTTATTTTATTTTTATTTTACATTACACATATATATATATATATATATATATATATATATATATATATATATATGTACATATACACACACACATCTATAAATATAATTATTTTTGCGTGTGTGTCTGTGTGTGTGTGTCTGTGTGTGTGTGTGAGTTGATCTCCTTGATCAGGCAGGACTGTTAATGAGTAGACAATAAAACAATAGCTCTATCTCTGAAGTATGGAAAACCAGATTAACAAGGAGCTATGGTTCCAGGCCCACATGTCTGAATTGACCACTGATGATTCTACATTCAGTTTAGTCTAAAACCATGCTACTTTCACATTTAGTAAAAAGGTCCCTTGGAATTTTAAGCTCATAATCATGTGGAGCCCATAATCCTGCACTGGTGATATGTTACAAATTGCTTTACACGAACTGACATTTTTTATATTATATCAGATGATATACAGTAGCAGAATATTAACTCTAACTCACATCCCACTACATTCAGTGTAGAAAAAATGTACAGTGTGTTGCAATAAAGACATTTGATAATATATAGTAAATAAAATTATGATTAGTGTATTAAAAGGAGCAAAGCCAGAAATGCAAATTGGCACCAGTGAATTAAAGGAGTCCATGTAGATATGGTGAGCTTTCCAAATATGATTTTATATGTAATAGTCATTTAGGAAATCAATTAAATGAATAAACTGAACATTTCCCTAAACAAAATTAGATTAGATTGCCACAGAGAATTAGAGGGCGACACAGACAGAGACAGAGAGAGTTATAAAAAGGAGACATGGTATGAAATACAAGGTAACAAGTGAAGTTCTTAAATGTTAACTTCTTTTTAAATGCATTAAGGTAAGTAAGACTGATGCCTGATTATCACAGTGTCACACAATGTAAAACTGGAAGCTGTGGGATTCCAACACAGAATGACAGGTGTAACAGTTATTTTTCTTGACCACTACACCAGTATCCTAAATCAGAACTCAGAAAAGTAATGTTTAAAACTAATGAATGCTGGAACACTTCCTTGTATAGACATGCTTTTCATGCTGTATGTGGTTTGTGTGTGATGCAACAAAAAAAGAAAACATAAGGCATACTTGCAAAAGAAGACAAAGGCAAGTGGTATAAAATAAAGATTTTTCTTGGTTACTGTTGAGACAAAATAAAGATTGCTATTGTTTGGAAATGAAAAAAGAGCAATCAAAATGTATGCAATTCTGATGCAGTAGAACCTCAGGCGAAGGTTTGGTCAGGCTAATTTCAGCCAGGCTAATGTCCAGTCAGCTATGCTCATATGCTCATAGGTTTGCTAAGCTGCAGCTCACACATATATACATACACTCTCTTCGGAGTATTCAATTCTTTTTGTTTTTTTATTTTTAATTGAAATAAATAAATACTCTGATTAATGTAAGGAATACTTAAAGTATAATAACAAATTTAAGGGTAGGTTCCCAGTCTAAAATGCATATTTCAAATGCAGGACATATTTCCTCAAACTATTTTATTTATTTATTGGCATCAGATCTTTCAGTTCTCCCTATTTTGGTCAGATGTTGCTATTTTCAGGTCTGATTTATCCCTGCATATGATGCACCTACCTTTGAAGGTATGTCTGTATTTGCAGGCCTCACACAATTTTCTGACTACCCCTTATCACATTTAATTTCTGAAGATGTCTAACACATACAAAACTATGCTATATAATCAGACATCTAGTGGGACCAATAATTAAAAGAAACAAAACTAAATTATCTTGCATGGTAGAATTGTGAATACAATTCGTTAAAGTCTGCATCTTTTACACTGTTTCTTTTATTTATTTATTAATTTGTTTATTTATTTTGTCACTCTGATTTTTAAAGTGTTTTTGAGTAGTATCCCACATTCCTGCTGGAAGCAGGAAGAGTTCTGTATTCAAATGTTAATGTAAATGTCCAGATTTTGGGCTGGATATACATACTGTTCAAGAGTCCTTACACTTAATTTTAATGTCTGCATGTTATGAGTTATGTGATCATTGTTATACCTGTGTGTAGGAAGCAGTGTGATCAAAATGCTTGGCAACTACAATCCAGATTTCAGCATCCATTTGTTTGTATTATAGTTTCCTTTAACCAGTTTGACTCTCTTCTGTAGCTGTTCTTTCGTATCACTGCATACATACATGTACACATGTAACATTTTTGTTTGCAGATGCCAGCAGACCTGTTACTTCCAATTGTGGCTACAGTTTGTATCTAGAGAAGTATAACATTTCAAATTGCCAAAGTCTATTTTTTATGCAGTACATAAGGTTAGAGCTGGTGTTTGGGATGTATAAAAGCAAAAACATACTTGTTAGAGTAGTCCAAAAAGAAGATATGAGTCATAGAACTTTAATCTTAACAGTCTAATTGCTGTGAAATGACTGAGGAAAGGACCATAGGTGAGACATGGAATGACATTTGCCTTAGCGTCTCTTAGAGCAAAACATTACAAACGTCCCCGTTTGTAAGTAGAGAAACAGAGTCTAGATATGTTTAAATAAGTGAAGGCAGGCTGCAGTTGTAATTCTAAATTTAGAGTAAACAGATGTAGCTCAAAAAAGCATGTGTAGATATGCCTGCAATGATGGCATTTGCAGGAGTTTAAGGGATTATAACTCATACAGTGGATATAAAAAGTTTACACACCCCTGTTAAAATGCCAGATTTTTGTGATATAAAAAAATGAGACCACAATAAATAATTTCAAAACTTTTCCCACCTTTAATGTCACCTATAACCTGTACAATTCAATTGAAAAATAAAGACATCTGTTAGGGGGTGGGGGAATATAAAAAATAAAAAAATGTACAATAAGCTGGTTGCATAAGTGTGTACACCCTTAAACCAATACTTTATTGAAGCACTTTTTGATTTAATTACAGCATTCAGTCTTCTTGGGTACACACCTGCCATCAATTAAAGAGACTCTGATTAACCCCAAATAAAGTTCAGCTGTCCTAGTAGGATTTTCCTGGCATTGACTCCGTTGACTGATACAGCAAAAGCCATATTTCGCAGAAAGCTTATAAATCATCAAAGGGATCTCATTGTTGAAAGGTATCAGTCAGGAGAAGGGTACAATAAAATGTCCACAGCACTGGATATCCCATGGAACACAGTGAACACAGTCATCAAAAAGTGGAAAAAATATGTGACAACAGTGACATTGCAAAGAACTGGATATCCCTCCAAAACTGATGAAAAGACAAGACGAAAACTGGTGAGGGAGGCTGCCAAGAGATTTACAGCAACACTGAAGGAGCTGCAGGAATTTTTGGCAAGTACTGGTTGTGTACTGCATGTGACAACAATCCCCCATATTCTCCATGTGTCTGGGCTATGGGGAAGGATTGCAACACAGAAGCTTTTTCTTGCACAGAAAAACATCCAGGCTTGGCTAAAATTTGCAAAAGAATACACATGCTCATAGGTTCATAGGTTGGTACTAGGCTATCCGCCCTAGGGCCTATACAAGCCTAGCCATAACAATTTCCTGGCTATTTATTCCCACAGTATTTACTTCCCTGGACCCCTGTCTAGCAGGGCGACTGACATAATCCCCGGGGTGAATTTCCTATCTCCCATCCAATCATCAAAGTTCCTTTTGAAGAGGGCCAAAGAGACGCTCTGCTTGACATGTATGGGCAGTCTATTCCAGAGTCTGGGGAGTCTCTGGGTCAGGAATCTATCCCTCCAGCATATTTTCTTCATTGTGATGACAAGGTTTAGATCCCTGGAGTGTGTGTCTCTGAGGGATTGGGATTTCTTTAAGTGTAGCATGTCCAACAGCTCTGGGTTTGACATGGCCTTGTATGTTAAGCAGAGATTGTCTCCCAAAAAGCATGTGGGAAAATGCGTTATGGTCTGATGAGACCAAGGTTGACCTTTCTGGCCACAATTCCAAAAGGTATGTTTGGCACAAAAACGACACTTTGCATCAGCAAAAGAACACCATCCCCACAGTGAAGCATGGTGGTGGCAGTATCATGTTCTGGGGTTGCTTTTCTTCAGCTGGAACTGGGGTTTATTCAAGGTGGAGGGGATTATGAACAGTTCCAAATACCAGTCACTTTTGGCCCAAAACCTTCAGGCGTCTGCTGGAAAGCTGAAGCTGAAGAGGAATTTCACCTTTCAACACAACAATGACCCAAAGCATACATCCAAATCAACAAAAGAATGGCTTCACCAGAATAAAATTAAAGTGTTGTAATGGCCCATCCAGAGCCCAGCCCTAAATTCAATAGAAAATCTGTGGGGTGACCTGAAGAGGGCTGTGGACAAGAGATGCCCTCGCAATCTGACAGATTTGGAGCACTTTTGCAAGGAAAAGTGGGCAAATATTGCCAAGTCAAGATGTGCCATGCTGCTAGACTCCTACCCAAGAAGACTGAATGCTGTAATTAAATCAAAAGGTGCTTCAACAAAATATTAGTTTAAGGGTGTGCACACTTATGCAACAGTTTATTGTACATTTTTTATTTTTATATTTTTTATATTTTTTCCCCTAACAGATTTCTTTGTTTTTCAGTTGAATTGTACAGGTTATAGGTCACATTAAAGGTGGGAAAAGTTTTGAAATGATTTATTTGCGGTCTCATTTTTTTATATCACAAAAATCTGACATTTTAACAGGAATGTTTAAACTTTTTATATCCACCGTACCTGGAAGCTTAATAATTTCACAAGATAGAATCCATAAATCAGAGAAAACAAAGCCTCCAACCAACCCAAGCAAATGTAAAAGTCATCCTTTTCTTCAAAGTAAGGACTAGTGTAAATCAGTTTGTGGCATTTGTTTAAGACAATGGATGAAGTTAAACTATAGACAAAGATAATTTACTATATTTCACAAAGAATTAACTTGCATCTTCAATTTGTTCCTTCTTCCTTACTTTGTGAAGCTGCTTTAAGAATAACAGTACATATCTTACAATACTATGCATACTACGCTGGTGCGCAGAGGGGGCTGCAGATATTACTATTTTGACTTGAATGTCATGAGTGACTATGGCACAGTAAACAAGTACTGCAGTGATTAATATACCAAAAGCTGGTAGGATACAACATAAGAGCAAACTGTAGCTGAAGAAGGAATTCAGAGAGTGTTGTCTTATATCTCACGTTACTGACCTTCAGGCTGTAATTTTTACTGGAAAGAAGGAGACATATATGGCAGTAACTAATGACTATTCTGATGCACAATTCTGCATAAAGTTCAACATTTTTTTGCTTCCTTTTTTCATAACACAGTTTTATGGCACTAAAACTAATACACATAACCCAGTCAACAGACTGCAGTTGTATCTATCAGAAAATTAGATCACTAAATAATGTATACAAGTATACATGTTGTCCATGCTTTGTTTATGATTTAAACATAGCAACAAGCAGCATATGATAAACCTGTCACATGTTGATGATAATAATGTGCGGAAAATAAAAATCATTGGAAACGTTGAGTGCAGGATACTTCTTTTAGTGATCTATACTACATTTTTACATTAAACTTGTAAAGATTACAAATATTTGATAATAGAAAAATAATATAATACATTAGGTATATTGAAGTACCCTGATACCTATTGACTGTTGAATGTAATGCATTCAGCTAAAGATTAAATCTACATATGTTTAAAAATATATTTAATAAAAGATAAAATGAAATTAGACATGGTCAAAGATGTGCAGCAATACAAATATTGAAAACATAACTGATAGAATAGATTTTATAAAGTGTACTGTATTTACAAGATATAAAATTGATAAGCTAGATATAAAGCTTGCCCAGAATTAAAAACTGAAACAGCTATTGAGGGACATCAAGGCTTACTGTCAAGAATTCCAAACTTGGGCAAATATTGTGGATGTAGTTAAAATAGCCCACATAAGGGTCTCTTGCTCCAACATGGGAAGGGTTTCATCAAATAATTGTCTGCAGGAGGACCCAGTGTGTAAAAAATGTAGGTTCCATACCTCTACTCTTAGCTATACACCATTCATCTTTGTATATACTATGAAGAATTTGCCAACATGTGGCTATAGCTGGATGAGTAGGACATTTCCAGTGCTGGGTGATGGCCTTTTTGCAGCTAGTAGCATTAAGCACAATTTTTATTTATGCTTAATTACTTAATTCATTAACTGATAAAATAATTGAGGTCTGTTCCCCCACAATCATGCTTTGCAAGTTCATACCAGGGCATGTTGGCCATGACAATAAAACTAATATTACTTCTTTTACTGAAAAATAATCTACTGAACCCAGGCAAGCTGACTTTGTAAAATTGATTGTGAAACTAAGTATGACACACTGATGTAAATCTAACATGTCCAGGAACTAACTAACTTTGGAACAATAACATATTTACATTGGACAAGTAACTGTTTTTATAAATACACAAAAATCAACCAGTTGGCTCCCAAGGTTAAGGGGAAAACTATTATCCCCCAATAAGCCCTTTACATCATAAATAAGGAATATGAGATCAAAAATTGAGTGGAAGGATGTACCATGGTTTTTAGAAATCCAGGCACCATGCTCTGAAAAATAATTATAAATGGTGAACAGCCTAACCTATGCTTCATCCACGTGTGAGACAATTATAAAACATGAGATATCTATTTAAGGCAATCAGTTAGAATGGTTCATTAAAATTATTGTAATAGTATACTACATTGGTAACACTTCAATGAGAAAGTCAAAAATCAGGGTAGTCATTTAATGCTGTTAAGTGTACCTTATCTGGGTTGACTCCATTCAAGTCACCAATGTGTCCATATTCAAGCCTACTTCATCAGTAGCAAATCATGTTCTCCTGGTCCTGATGACTTCAGAGAGGATCTCCATATGATCTGCCTTACTTACATTTTGTAGCTGAATAGTCCATGGTCTCAAATGCAGGGATCCTGTAGATATCTAGTTGCCTCATCAAGCTGATGAAACATTTGTATTCCTTCCAATATATGAACCTGAAGATGGGCAGGGTAGCAAAGGAAAGCTTTCACATTTTTCTCCTTAAAAGAGCAATGGAGCTATAGCCATTGCCTTCTTTTAAGCAGTGAGTGTCTGGAATAATCATTATTTAATCTAATTGTCCTCCCTAGATATAGCATATCTTACTTTGCCCAGGCCACATGTAGAAATTTCTCTTTTTGTTGGAAGGACCTGGCTATTACTGGCCATGGAGAAGCTGAGAAGGGGGAGGTAATGATCTATGTACACTTTCAAGTAGAAACTTTGCTGTATTATCTAATCTCAAAGTTGTAGGAATCCACGTCTGTAAAAAGCATGCCATGTCTTTCTGCTCTGCTCCCTCCTGCATTCCAAGGATCCTTATCTTCTTTCTGCATGCCCTGTTCTGCTGATTATTCAGCTATTCTTGTAGGGATTGGATAAAATCTAGCAAGAAGGAGATTTTGAGCTCCACTTCTTCCAGATGACCCAATGCATCTTGTACTGATTTTTCAAGCTGAATTGTACAGGCCAATATTGCTCCAACGGTATCCTTTATTTCCTACAGTGAGGTTTGAAAGGTGTCCATCAAAAGTGTCAGCTGATTTACTAAAGACACCAGCTGAGCTAAATCAAGTTGAAGTGCAGTTTCTGTTTAATGTACTGATGAGAAACTTCAGTATCAGATAATTTACTGGAAGTATATGCAGCTGTTGCCATGCTGCTGTACCGTACTCCCTTGTTTTGTTCCCCCACATCTTCTCTAAACCTATTTTTACTTTGGGAGAAGTCTTCTCTGGTGGTATGAAGGGTGGGTCCAAGTAAGGCACCAGTCCTAAACTCCCTGATTGATAAATTGTTATATCACCATGGCCAAAAAGGCTGTTTTCAAAACTTTAAGCTCTGGAACTCTGAACTAAAGAATTTATAACTAATAATTTTAAAATCTTATTAATTCCTCATTTATGTATAATATGCATTTCACCCTGATACACCATTAACTAATAAAAGCAGTATTATCGGTTTACATTTTTATGTGAAAACTGTTTTCCTCTCCTTATATCATATAAGATGTCTCAGAAAGCTATGCACAGAGAGATGATGCTACTGTTGGAAGGAGCATTATAGAAATATAAAACTGATAATGTGCAGAAACCATATGGACAAATTTGCCCTTCACCTTTAATACTAGCCTGTTAAGTAAGCATAGGAGAAAAGGGAAGTTCACTTTTACCCAAAATGCAAGTGGATTTCTATCATGCTGGGGAATATATCTTAGTCTGAAATAAATTATTCAAAATATGCCCTATCTGGAAAGGGTTTACTATTGTTTATTCGAATGGAAAAACATTTTCCGTTCAAATAAACGAATGGTAATACAGAAAGTACAAATAACTACAGTTCACAATGTTGAACCAAATGCTCGACGCATTTGACTCGACATTGTTGTCAAAACCACCACATTATAGCTGTATAGGAGCTGATGTAAATCAAACTCCTATACAGCTATCACACCCCAGGTGCGCCACCCACACCCCCCGTACTTATATATTCTAACTCCGAGATCGCAGTACAGTGGGGATGTGGACGAATTTCCACTCCACACTGTACCGCGATCTCGGTGCAGATAGTCAATTTTTACTTATGCGAATGCAGTTGTGCATTCACATGCACAACTGCATATATTATCCATATATTATCCATGTTGTCCTTCTGTAACCAATCTTCAACATATAATATCAACATTGTCCTTCTGTACCCAATCATCCAGATATAATATCCATGTTGTCTTTCTGTACCCAGTCTTCCACATATAATATCCATGTTGTCTTTCTGTGCCCAGTCTTTTGCATATACTCTCCATATTGTCCTTCTGTACCCAATCATCCACATACAAAACCCATGTTGTTTTTATTTACCTAATATTCCACATATAATGTCCATGTTGTCCTTCTTTAGCTAATCTTCCACATATAATATCCATGTTGTCCTTCTGTACCAAATCTTCCACATATAATATCCATATTTTCTTTCTGTATCCAATCTTCCACATATAATATCCATGTTGTCCTTCTGTACCCAATCTTCCACATATAATATCCATGTTGTCCTTCTGTACCCAATCTTCCACATATAATATCCATGTTGTCCTTCTATACCCACTCTTCCACATACAATACCCATGTTGTTTTTCTTTACCTAATATTCCACATATAATGTCCATGTTGTCCTTCTTTAGCTAGTCTTCCACACATAATATCCATGTTGTCCTTCTGTACCAAATCTTCCACATATAATAGCCATCTTTTCTTTCTGTATCCAATCTTCCACATATAATATCCATGTTGTCCTTCTGTACCCAACCTTCCACATATAATATCAACATTGTCCTTCTGTACCCAGTCTTCCACATATAATGTCCATGGTGTCTTTTTGTACCCAATCTTCCACATATAATGTCCATGTTGTCCTTCTGTAGTCAATCTTCCACATATTGGTTCATAGGTTGGTACTAAGCTATTGGCCCTAGGACTTGTACAAGCCTAGCCATAACAATTCCCTGGCTATTTCTTCCCACAATATTTACTTCCCTGGACCCCTGTCTAGCAGGGTGACTGACATGTTCCCTGGGGTAGTTCCAGTCATCAATGTTCCTTTTAAAGAGGTCCAAGGAGGGGCTGTGCTTGACATGTATGGACAGTCTATTCCAAAGTATGGGGAGTTTCTGGGTCAGGAATCTATCCCTCCAGCATGTTTTCTTCATTGTGATGACAAGGTTTTGATCCCTGGAGTGTATGTCTCTGAGGGTGTTAGAGAAAAATACTTTAAAAAGACCAAAAGCATAAGGTTCAGTTCAGGTATCTTTATTCTTGCGCAAGGAGACAAAAAATGCAGTTACAGAGTTTGTCTGACTAAATCAGGAAGTGTCACAGTTATTATACCTTTCTTTCAAGACATTGCCCACTATGACTGATGTAGCAGATCACCAGTTCACAATTCTGTTACTTTACAGATATTTCTCACATTTCTAGCTGACCCTTCAAAGTTTAAAAAAGATTTTTCAGTAAACAGGATGGCCTTGACGACCACTGGTCAATTATAACTTTCTTGCTATGTGATGTTACAAGTCTAGGTACTATGGCTAATTTAAGCACAATGCAAGTACAGATTTCTGAAGCAGTTTATTGTTCATAATATCTAACTATCTTGCAGCTTGTGCATGTTTTCATCAACATGAACAGAGCTTATTGTCTATAATGAATGGATCTACAGAAATTATTATTATTCTCCTTTTAATTTCCTGATCTAGCAGAAAATCACCTGCTTTTCAGTACATTTCCAAGAAATAAACATGTATTTTTGCTGTGCTAGCAAACTAGGTCAGAGTGCATCTTGCAGTGTCAGAAAGTACAATTTCAGAAAAGCATATTTTCAATCTCAAATAAAACTAATGCTGCATATAGAATAAAAACGTGTTAATCTTTCCTTATTAAAATAAGCATTGCACACATATGTTAATACATATTTTTCTAACTTTTCCCCCCTGTTAATACATTTTATTCTATTTCAAAAGCATAAACAGTTTGTTTCTTATCCTAACCTCTTCCTTTGAGGATTTGCAGCTAAGAGAGTCATTCAGTTTAAACTTATGAAAGTGTTTCCTTTTTCAACAGTTCTTCAATTTCAGTACTTTGATACAAAGTCTCAGAAACTGACATGTCTATAAAATCTTTGATTAATTTTTTCATGCAGGGAATTCCACAGCAAATGCATGCTCCTAACAATAGTAATCCCACACAAATGGCAATCAGGATGTTCATTAGGATGGAACCCCACCCCCCCAAACAAATTCTGTAAAAAGTCCGTCAGTGGGTTTGGGCCTGGCCTGGTCATGTCTGACACTTGTTGGATCACTTCCAAATGATCACTGATTTTGTGCTTATTGTCGGGAATGAACGAACAGCACTCGTCTTTGATTAAAGCGCACGTACCACCTCTCGCCGCTAGGGTGAAGTCAAGAGCCATGCAGTTTTGAAGCACCACAGTTCTCATTGCATTCAGTTCATCAGTCATTAATTCAAGAGCAGAAAAAGTTGCATTGCTCATGACCTTGAGAAGTTTGGATAGCTTTCTCAGTTCCCAAATTGATTTAACTGAACCATATGCAGGGGCTATGCCAGCCCAGGATATGATAGTGTCACTCAAGTCCATGTGTGCTAGTTTACTTTTGTCTTTCATGGAGTTATGGTTCCCCCAGCCTGCTAAGATCTGTCCCACTGGATTCTCAGGTTTCTTGATTGGATTTTCAGGTTTCTTTGCAACACCTCTGACGTTTTGAATTCTCCCATGAGGCAAAGCTGTAGTGTGTCGTATGGCCGGGACCAGGTAACCAAAAAAACAACTGCCAGACCAATTCTCAGGCAACTATTTATATGCCTTTTTCCCACATATGAAATAACAGTTTTCTACCTTAGTATTGATATACACCTTCCCTGCATGAAACATTTTCTTATCTATAATAGACGGTTGCTTTAAAAGAACAGGATTATGTTGTATATCGCTGACAGTTTTATGCAAGGACTCAAAGTATGAGTCATAATCTGCATCACAAATTGTTTCTGTATTTTTAGCATTTTTAGGTTTAATATAACATTTATAAGAAACAGTCACATTACATCTACTCCAACCTACTTGAATCGTGTCATTCTTAAAAAAAGCACACAATTCCTGTTTGTGTAACAGGTAGAAATAATGCAATTTTGTCTCTAAATTTCACAGGTGTAGTCTCAAAAATCAAGTTTTCCCAGGTCTCATTGACCCCTAGGGGGACAGCAGCCATCAAAAGTCCACCGTATGCTGTTGGTAGAGCTGTGCAAATTCAACAATTTGAAATATTAAAAGTCTCAGCATACGCATATTTGATTACTTGGTAAGTGTTAAAAGTTTGGATGCCAGTCTATGAGTGTTGAATCACATTTGTTCAGTCTAGCTGGTGTGGCTGAAGAAAAGAAAGGCCACAGCAAAAGCCACAGTAAAAAGAACATTGTCACTAATGTAGTTATTAAGATGATTATGCAACACTGCTGAATATACTGCTGAAATCGTTCAGTAGTTTTATTGCCTCTAGGTCTTGTCATAATTTTACTGCTGCTGTGTGTTAGCAAGTGTTTTATCAAGTTCAAAGTTTTTGACTAGTTTACAGTGTGTCAAATGAATCCAAGATGAATGTTCCGCAATCTTGACTGCTGTGGGCGTGTTCAGCAGTACTTGATAAGGACCTTCCCACTTTGGTGTCGTCCAATTCTTCTTTTTGATTGTCTTCACCCAGACCCAAGTGCCTGGGGCTACTGCTACTTCAAATGGGTTAGTTTGTTTTTTATCTGAAACAGAATTAAACTGTAAAAGATGTTTGTTATTTAGCATATTCCTCATGTAATCTGCAAGTGTCCAATCTGCTTCCTGGTCTGCAGGCATGAGAGGTTTCCATTGAGGTATATAATAAGCTCTTCCGAAAATCTTCTCGAAAGGTGTCAATCCTTTTGCATTCAGAACAGTTCTCATGCTCAACAGTGCCAGGGGCAAACAGTACACCCAATTCTTTTGTGTTTCTGCTATAAGCTTCTTAAGCTTATTCTTTAAAACTCCATTGTGCCTCTCTACTAACCCTGCAGATTGAGGGTGATATGCACAGTGATGTTTTAAAGAAATCCCAAAATACTGACTTAGCTGTTGTATAGTTTGGTTAACGAAATGCGTACCATTGTCACTGCAGATCCTTCCCGGTATGCCAAATCTAGGAATAATCTCTTTAACTAGGGTCTTTGCAACAGTGGCTGCATCTGGTTTACTAGTCGGAAAGGCCTCCACCCATTTGGAGAACATATCCACAATGACAAGGCAGTACTTTTTGTTTTCACATTTGCTCAATTCTATGAAATCCATACAGATAGTATGAAATGGATATGGTGGTGTAGGGAAACTCCCTTGCTTGGGCTTTAATGCCCCTTGTGCATGATGTTTATTACAAGTGTGACATGACAGGCAAAATTTTTTAGTGTAGTTTGAAAACCCATACGTAGCGAACACCCGATTCACTAACTGTACCATCTCCCCTGTTGAGACATGGCTCTGCCCATGGCTCAACAAAGCTGCATATCTAAATAAATTAGACGGTAATATCAGTTTTCCCTCTTTGGAGATGTACAGCCCTTCTTTGAGAACTGCTCCTCTTCTTTTCCATTTTTGTTTTTCAGCCTGTGTAGTAAGTGTCTGCATTGTTTTCAACATTTCTGAGTCTAAAATCTCAGAAGGTTGTAATTCCTCGTTCAAAAGAAATGCTTCTGAGGCTGCTTGCTTTGCAGCTGTGTCAGCTCTCGCATTGCCTTTTGAAATCCTATCTTGTTGTTTTGTATGAGCTATGCATTTGCAAATAGCTACTTTCTGAGGCAACTGAATAGAATCTAACAAATCTAAAATAAACTGTGCATGGTTAATCGATTTGCCAGTAGATGTCACCATTCCTTGATTCTTCCACTGTTGTGCAAAAACATGTACAGTAGAAAAACCATACTTGCTGTCTGTAAAAATGTTTACGCTTTTACCCTTTGCTAAGGTACATGCCCGTGTCAAGGCAATCAACTCTGCTGCTTGTGCAGATAAGTTATGTGGTAGAGGTTTTGCTTCTACAATCTCAGTATCAGAAACTACTGCATAACCTGTTAGGTTCTGTCCTGTAGGACTCCTTTTGCATGAGCCATCCACGTAATATGTCACCTCGGCATCATCCAAGGGAACATCCGTGAGGTCTTTTCTAGGCAGTTTCTTTTGCTCAATTACCTGCAGGCAGTTATGGTGTGTGCCATCCACAGGAGTTGGGAGCAAGGTAGATGGATTCAAAGTAGTACATCATTCAATTGTCATGTGAGGTTGGCTCAGCAATATAGTCATACAAGAAAGATGCCTAGCAGGGGAAATATATGCTACTTTTTCTTGCAGTAAAATGATTGCGACTGCATGAAGCACTCTCAATGTGAGAGGGTGGAATAACACTACTGAGGCCGAAGCCTGCACTGCCATTGAAGCTGCAACTACTGCTTGTACACAGTGGGGTAGAGACCGCACCACTGGGTCCAGCTGTGATGAATAATAAGCAATGGGGGGTTGTTTGTCCCCATGCTGTTGAGTCAATACTGATGTCATATAACCTTGCTTGCAATCTACAGTTTGGAAAAAACGTTTGTGATAATTTGGTAACCCTAAAACTAATGATGATGCTATCAATTGTTTCAGCTTGCAGAAAGTTAATTCTGTTTCTGGTATCCATTGTATTAAATCTTGTGCTGCCATAGGCTTCTTAAAAATCAGGTCAGTTAAAGGTGCACATTCCAAAGCATAGTTTGGGATCCAGCTCCGACAAAAAATTAGTCGTACCCAGGAAGGACATCATTTCCTTCTTGGTTGTGGGTTTTGGTGCTTGTAAGATCGCGACTTTTCTGTCCTCATCTAATGTTCTGCCATCTTTGGCTATTACATATCCAAGGTATTTCACTTGTTTTCTCCAAAGCTGCAATTTATTTTTGCTTACTTTGTGTCCTTCAACTGCTAGGAATTTTAATAATGCTAATAGTATCTTCCTTACAATCTTGCTGGGTAGGGGCAGCCAGCAGGATGTCATCAACATAAAGTAAAATTTGACTACCTCTCGGTGGGATAAATCCCACTAAATTACTTGCCATCTCTTGTGAGAATATCATTGGGCTTTCACTATAACCCTGTGGTAGTCGCGTATATGTATACCGCTTCCCCTGAAATGTAAATGCAAACCAATACTGGCTGTCAGGGTGTATCGGTATCGAAAAGAACGCATTGCTGATATCTACCACAGAAAAGTACTTCTGTTGAGGTTTTAAATCATTCAACAAGGTATGTGGATCTGGCACCGTAGGTGTTCTTGGTATTAGTGCGTCATTTACAGCTTGTAAATCTTGGACCATACGCCATTCTCCGTTTGCTTTTCTAACTGGGAATAAGGGTGTGTTACATGGCGAATCAGGAGATTCCACCAGTATTCCCTTCTTAAGCAAAGCTGCTATGATAGGTTTAATACCTGCCTCTGTATCTTTTCTCAAGGGGTACTGTCTCTTTTGTGGTCTAAATGCTGACTTTGGCGTGATAGTAACTGGTCCTGCTGTGCGAATAAGTCCTACGTCTGATTTTCCTGTTGACCAGAGAGTTTCTGGTATGTCTAACAAAGCTTTTTCTTCCTCTTCTAATAAGAGGGCTTTTCAGCTGTCTTTGCTGGACTGCAAATGTACAGCTGGATGTGTTTGTGCTATCCAGTTCAGTTTCTGTTTTTATATTCCCTGTTCTGACAGTTCTGATTCTGTCTGTTTTTCCCATTTTGTGACTTTTTCTCCTAGGTCTATCCATTTTAAACCTTCCTCCTTAGTTAAACTAACATGTGGTATTAGATTTGATTCGTAAAGTGAAAAGAACTCCTGGGGTAATGAACAACTAACTACACTGTTCCCTTTCATGTCCCAGTACAAATTACACAGTACTAATCTGTTTGCATGATTTTTAAACAATTCTTGTTCATATTCTTTGTCAGGTCCTGGTGTATTACAATAATACAGAGTACAGTGCAACAGGTGTTGTATGTCAATGCAAAGGGAGGGGAACTTACTGATAGCTATATTCATTAACTCTTCAGTTACTGCTCCAGGACCAGTCGTAACTAAGTCCTGGCTGTACCAGTAAAATGTCTCACCTTCCGTTTGCACTGCAAAAGTATTAGTCTGTCGTTGTGCTTCCATACCCTGCATGGTTGGAACTACTGCTATGCCTAATAGTTGCATAAGATCTCTGCCCAAAAGGTTCACTGGGCATTTTGCAGAAACAACAATTTTGCTTTTCTGGGTTAATCCTGAAACAGGATCTATTATTGTAATGTTATGGGAGAGAGGCTCCCGATACAGCTGTCCATTAGCTGCTTTTACTAATATAAAGTCATGTGATTCTGAATTTTCTAGTAGTTTGGAGGGGTGTACCAGGGTTCGTGATGCCCCTGAATCGCACAAAAATTTGACTTCCCTCCCTTCTACCAGGAGTGTCACTTCTGGTTTTGTGTCAGCCAAATAGAGTTCTAAGCTCAATAAGGCTAGGTCTAATATTTCATTTTCTTCACTATCGGTAGCTTCCTGCACTTCCTCTATTATCACATTCTCTGTTCCTTCTATTACATTGTCATTTGTCTTTTCCCTATTATTCCTATCTATTGATTCTTGACTTTCATATAGTTAGTCCTCACCCTCATCGTTTTTGTCTTCTACTGCTGCCTTCTTATTTTTCCTGCAATCCCTTGCCATGTGTCCTTTTTTCCCGCATTTGAAGCACTCACCTCTTTTCTTTCTCCCTTCAAAGTCCTCTGATTGCTGATCAGATTGTTTGTTTCCCTGGGCATTCTTTTTGCCCTTTTGTCCGGACTGTACTAAATAAACTTCTCCATCTTCCACAGCAAATACTTGGGCTTTCTTTTTCTTATTCTTTACATATTCAAGCAGTGATTGTAATCTGCTTGTACGATGGTCTACCATGTGTTTAGTAATGAAACTATTTATGGGCGCAATACTGCCTTTCAAAAATGCATTCTTTAACTGCTGTTCATATGGGGAATCCTGTGTCTGATCTTCAGGCACTTGCATTCCACAGTGATTGTTAAAACATTCCAATAATCTGGTAAAATATGTATCACCAGTTTCACTTTCTTGTTGGATGCATTGATTAATGCAAGTCAAGACTGCCCTAGGCTTCCATTTCTCAGAAATTCGGTCTGTCAGACCTTTCACTCTGTTGTCTAGTTCTATGCTGCTATGTGGGAGGGGCCTAAGTGCAGCGTCACGGGGATTCCAGTTGCCACTGATCATGTGCCAATCTGGACCTACTATTTGTCTGACCACTTTTTCTACTTCCTCTCTGTTTAAGTGATAACTTAATCTCATGCCCTGTAAGTCTTCTAAGAACTTTGTAAAATTAATTTTTGGATGGAGAATTCCCTCTGTGGCTTTCCGGATGTCTTCCGGTGTCCACGGTCTGTATACTAAGAGAGTTGGGTTCTGCCCTTCTTGTCCTGCCTGAGGATTTGGTACTTCTATGAGTGGGCATATCTCTTCTTCACTCATAGCCTGTGAATTTCCATTTATTTGATATAATTCAATATCCCCTTTTAAATTACGGGTTTGAGACCTAGTCTCGATAGGATCTCTAACAAACGGTAGTGGTTTTACAGGAACAACTGGATATTGTGGAGGTGGGTCAGTTTGTTCTTTTGCTTCATATTCTGGTAAGGGAACTGGTAAGGGAACCAAAACAGGAGTGGGCGGAGGGGCCGATGCTATAACTAAGTTATTATCCTCTTTGTCTAGAAACATTGCTTTTGAATTTTTATTCTTTTGTTCTCTTCGGTTTGCTTCCTCAATCCACCTGTGTGCCTGAGGAACTCCTAATTTATGCTGTTTTTTAACCCGACCTTTAGAATCGGTTTTTAACTGTCTAATAAGTTTGATAAGTGAGGATCTTTCAAGTTTCCCATCAAATTCATATTTATTAACCCATTTAGTGTAATATTTAACGTTGTCGGCATGCTGTGATTGCATATATTTTGCATCTTCGGTTAACGGTGGGCTTTGGGGTCTTTTCGTTTTTGTGCACATATTACCCATTTTGTTTTAACCTTTTAAATGTTAACCTTGTAACCCTTTTGTTTTTAATGTGGTACCACCAAGTGTTTACAGTCTCTTCAGACTACCTGCCTACTTATTCTGTTTCCTTGATCTATGACAAGATAGCAATATTTCTGTCCCTGAATTTAAAAAATTCTCACAGAACAAATACAATCAAGTCCCTGATCTAAAACAGAAAAAAGTAGATTCACCTTACCTGAGCCTCAGCGATTGGTCACTCACTGTTCAAATGGAACCCGCCTTCAGTCGTAGATCAGAAAAGTGGCTGGCCTCTTTTGCACGGCAATTCAGTCGGAGGTCTTTCAATGAAGAAGATCCGATGTGGTATCTTCCCTGCACAGTTTCATGCCACCTGGCCCATCTGATCCCAGGCTAAACGAGGGTTTCCAGCTCCAAAGGACCAAAATATGTTATAGAAAAATACTTTAAAAAGACCAAAAGCATAAGGTTCAGTTCAGGTATCTTTATTCTTGCGCAAGGAGACAAAAAATGCAGTTACAGAGTTTGTCTGACTAAATCAGGAAGTGTCACAGCTATTATACCTTTCTTTCAAGACATTGCCCACTACAACTGACGTAGCAGATCACCAGTTCACAATTCTGTTACTTTACAGATATTTCTCACGTTTCTAGCTGACTGTTCAAAGCTTTTTCAGTAAACAGTATGGCCTTGATGACCACTGGTCAATTATAACTTTCTTGCTATGTGATGTTACAAGTCTAGGTACTATGGCTAATTTAAGCACAATGCAAGTACAGATTTCTGAAGTAGTTTATTGCTCATAATATCTAACTATCTTGCAGCTTGTGCACTTTTTCATCAACACGAACAGAACTTATTGTCTATAATGAATGGATCTACAGAAATTATTATTATTCTCCTTTTAATTTCCTGACCTAGTAGAAAATCACCTGCTTTTCAGTACATTTCCAAGGCATAAACATGTATTTTGCTGTGCTAGCAAACTAGGTCAGAGTGCATCTTGCAGTGTCAGAAAGCACAATTTCAGAAAAGCATATTTTCAGTCTCAAATAAAACTAATGCTGCATATAGAATAAAAATGTGTTAATCTTCCCTTATTAAAATAAGCATTGCACACATATGTTAATACATATTTTTCTAACAGAGGGATTGGGATTTCTTTAAGTGTAGCATGTCCGACAGCTATGGGTTTGACATGGCCTTGTATGTTAAGCAGAGATCGCCTCTGAGTAGACGATATGTGACAGAGTATAGCTGGAGTTTTTTTAGTCAGTCAGCATAGGGCATCTGCTTTAGGCCAGTGATTCTTTTAGTGAGGTGTTCCTACAGCCTTTCCAGTCATTGCAGATGTCTTGTGAGGTACATACCAAATGTGATGTTGTACTCTATGATGGGTCTAATGAGGGATGAGTACAGTGGGACAATGACCTCTTTTTTTCTGGATAAAAAGCCCTTAGTGATGAGGTGTGCCACACTGAAGGATTTCCTGACTGTTGTGGCGATGTGGTTATCGAAGGTGAGACCCCTGTCCACCTGTGTCCCTAAGTCCCTTATCACACTTTTGGTGTTTAGTGCACTGCCACCTATGTGGGTAATTCACGGGTACATGTTTTTCCCAAAGGGGATAACTACACACTTCTTGTAATTGAGCTTGAGCCCATGGCTCTGGCACCAAGCATATGTTTCTGTAAGGCCCTTTTGTAGAATATCCACATCATTTGGGGATTCAGTAATGGCTTCCAGTTTGCATTCATCTGTTGTTGTCCTTCTGTGCCTAATCTTTCACATATAATGTCCATGCTGTCTTTCTGTAGCCAATATTCCACATTTAATATCCATGTTGTCCTTCTGTTCCCAATCTTTCACATATAATATCCATGTTGTCCTTCTGTAGCCAGTCTGCCACATATAATATTCACATTGTCCTTCTGTAGCCAATCTTTCATATATAATATCCATGTTGTTCTTCTGTAGCCAATCTTCCACATGTAATATCCATACTGTCCTTCTGTACCCAGTCTTCCACATATAATTTCCACGTAGTCCTTCTGTACCCAATCTTTCACATATAATATGATGTAATCCTTCTGTACCCAATCTTCCACATATAATATCCACATTGTCCTTCTGTACCCAATCTTCCACATATAATATCCATGTTGTCCTTCTGTACCATATCTTCCACATATAATATCCATGTTGTCCTTCTGTACCATATCTTCCACATATAATATCCATGTTGTCCTTCTGTACCATATCTTCTACATGTAATAAACATGTTGTCATGCTGTACCATATCTTCCACATGTAATATCCATGTTGTCCTTCTGTACCATATCTTCCACATGTAATATCCATGTTGTCCTTCTGTACCATATCTTCCACATGTAATATCCATGTTGTCCTTCTGTACCATATCTTCCACATGTAACATCCATGTTGTCCTTCTGTACCATATCTTCCACATGTAATATCCATGTTGTCCTCTTGTTGGTTTAGGTGCCATTTGTTCCTAAATGCTCACTTATTTTACTTCTGTAATTTTATGTTTGCTTACTTGGTGTTTGGTGGTTAGTTTAGTTTGTTAATCACATAAGTGCATTGGTCCATTTACTGTTTTAGAGTTATGACCCATGGCAGTTAAACAAAAACAGCATATAAAAACACATACACTGAATGTACATCAGAAAGTTATATATTACAATAGCAGGTTTAAAACAGTGTGGATTTCAAGTGCCTTGTGAAGGTCTTATATGAGGGGTGAGGAAACAGTACTGTCTTTGTAATAATAATTCTTCAGAGATAAAGGTGTCTGATTGTAGAGACAAAGAGCTCTCTGTTAAGCCACTGTTTAATCAATATTAACTTCCAAATCTATTGAAGAATATGAAGCAGAGCATCTTAATATGGCATGTGGAGGAGGTCAAAAGATTATATATCACAGTCTGTTTAACAAGGAAAGGAAAGGAAGTCCTACAATATAAACGTATGGGATAGAAAAAAAATGTTTTTTTCCTTATTTGTGACATATACCAAGAACTCTTACTGTGGAATTTATAATGATCATTTCTAACCCTTGAAACCATGCAGTATCTCCTATTAATTGGTGCTACACTGGTAATTAAAAATAGCTAAAGTACAGTCAAAATTCTGGCATATGCAATTCAATAGCATTCGTTATCTATTGCAGTCACTCCTGCTTTTGTCTTCACCAGTGAAATGCCGGAGAAGAATCTTCACTGGAAATGTCTTGCCATTGCATTTCTCATCCTCAACCCCTGAGGAGTACACATTGAAGTATACATCCAGCAAGAGCAGCTTTCAAACTACATCAGAGATAATAAACATAATATTAAAAGCTTCAGTTCAGTAACTTGTCTCTTTGAAGATTTGTTCGTCAAGGAATTGACTGAAATAAAAAAAAAATACTTTGCATCGATAGCTCTGATATTTATATCATGGTCAATGCAGCAGGATATTTCAAAAAACAAGCTAAAGATATATATAATAAAATAATTACAATGGACAAATGAATCATTAAATGCAAAGTAGAAATAAATGCCCTTCTGTCTAGGGTCACTTAACTAGAAGATAAAATAGAAGACCTGGAAATGAGTTTGCAAAGAAACAATATCATATATTTTGGCCTGTATGAAGACAAAAGGATAATCTCCAATGATACTTTTGCAGAAATTTCACACCAAAGCAGTAGTATCTTTTCAGCAAGCTTCGACCTACATAACTGAAATGACAAACTATTTCCTAAGACTGTAACTAAGTATAGTGGTTGCAAATCCATTCATAACAAAATTTCTTAACTTTAGTAGCCAGCAAGACATCGTGTAAAGCCATAGAATTGCAGCTCATATTCTGGGGCTTCATGCAGATTTTTAAAGGCAAATCTTTCAGCAATTGAAGGAAGCAGTAAGCAGTAAGGGTTTTAGAAGCAAATTAAAAATTTAAAACAAGATCCAAATCTAACTAGTGAAATATTAGTGAAACTACATACAAAATCAACATGAATCCCAGGACTACAGAAATGTTTAAGCTGAAAGTTAAGTCCATAGCTGTACAGCAAAAGGAAAGCAGGCAAATTCCAGGTTGCTGAAGGTGCCTTTCAGAGTATCTTGGTTGCTATGCTTGGACTCCCAAAATTAGTCATTGAAAAGCTGTTGTGTTCTTCTTGTAAGTATTTTGCAAGATGAATAACATTCTTTTATCAAAAGAGAAGCTACTCAACAGACATATAAACTAATTGTAATTAACTGGTAAGTTATAGCCCATATTAAGTATCTGTAACGGTCTCAAAAAAAAAAAACTCAAGCATTCCACTACACCTGGCATGCACATAGCAAGAAAATAACATATTATGCTATATGTGTCAGAAAAATGTGATAAAAATTTGGTCTACTTGTGATTGTAAGCAGGTATTTATTAAGTTGTATCACTAACCTTCATTGCATAAGGTGTCTTAGAGATATTGCTAAATGCAATTTTGTTAATGCAGTAGCTAAGCATTTCCATGATATATATGTAGAAGTATGAAATTTAGGTGTGAAAATTGTACTTATGCTGAGTAGGGAGCTGAAACTCCCAACAAATTATATGAAAATAGGATGTAAACTAGATAAGGACCGTACATAAAGGGGGATTATTAGACAGTGCATACCTCTTAGGTTTAACTGATTGCTGACATGAACAAAATATTTTGATATTAATGGGAAATCAATAAATCAAGGCAAGAAACATCCTCAGTATAAATGCTTGATGTGTGTTAGGATGTCTGAGACATCAAAAGTCTATTAACCAGTTGTGTTTCTTTTTCTTTAACTGTTGTTTTCTTGATCTCCAATACAGTTTGATTGCATCTGCATTTGGATTCCACCCACATATGTCTATGGCTCTTTATCTTTGGCTCACAGATTGAATCAAATTGTCCTAGTTTTAAAACATATCAGCACTGATGTTTAATGGTAAGAATAATGTACATATTTATTTCAGTCATATGATCATGTGAACCAGTGTTAGTCACATTGCACCTGATGACTAAAAATGGAACAGAAGATGAATAAAAAGTGCTGTCACATTTTGGATAAGGATTTTGTTTGTTTGGTATACGTAATCAGTCATTAAACACTGACACTTACTATTCTGTTTACACTTTCCACTTGGATGCATTCAATGTAAGTTCTTCTAAAGGTAAAAAGTGATTGCTCTGGAATTGTATGACAGACAACATATTATTACACAACACAATACAGTGGTACAGTAGTATACAACAGTACATATACAAATCACTAGACACTAGTAAGGCAGCTGAGGTTATTAGCATTCTGTAAAGGAGCAAATGTAAGAATCAGCAGCAGTGAGCATGCTATCCATTCTAGTATAGCTGTTAGGCAATATAACCATGGGGACTAAATGTTAACTTTGTGATTATGTCAAACATTATCCCCACACAATTGCATTTATGTGTGTGTGTGTGTGTGTGTGTGTGTGTGTGTGTGTGTGTGTGTGTGTGTATTGAGAGAGAGAAAGAGAGAGTGAGAGAGAGAGACTAATAGCTAAAATGACTACCATGGATTTGCTCTCATAGATATATATATATATATATATATATATATATATATATATATATATATAGAGAGAGAGAGAGAGAGAGAGTTTACTTTCGGCATTCCGAATCATCTTTGATCGGCCATTTAGAATGTCAACCTGAAGTGCTAAAACATAAACCAAGACAAAAATGAATACATGCTCGTACTGGAGTAGGGGAATAAACACTTTCACCAATATTGTGTGACCTCAACGTTGGCATGGAGAGATGGGTCATTTATTTTATTTGCATGCTCTAATGTTATGCCTTGGAGCATGTGCTGTGTGTCGTTAATTTTTCTTTCAATTTGTTGGTATGTTTTTCTGTCAACTTTTTGTATTCTGAATTTTATTTAGCAGGCCCATTTATATAACCGTAGTTCAATGTATTTGACAGAGCAGGAGGTGAAGTCACTCACCTCCTGCTATGCACATTAACATACCATTACACTCTAAAGTCAATGATATGTTAACTCTACTATTTTGCAGGGGGAGCTGCACCCCCAAACCCCCTGCAGATTAAATATACCAACTCCGAGACTGCACTACAGTGAGGAAATGGGCTAATTCCCTGTTCCTCACTGAACCACAATCTCCTTGCACAATGTCAAACCCAAATACTTGAACTACACTACCCATTCGCTGTAGTGTAGTCGATACATTTTGGTTTGACATTCTGCCTACTTGAAAACCTATATATATATGTGTGTGTGTGTGTGTGTGTGTGTGTGTGTGTGTGTGTGTGTGTGTGTGTGTGTGTGTGTGTGTGTATTGAGAGAGTGACTACCATAGATTTGCTCTCTGAGATGTGTAAAAATAATTCTGACCTAGTAATGTAACTCAGTAGGTCATAATTATTATTTACATATAGCTACAAAATAACTTATATCCTGGTAATTGTTACACCATATACTATTCTAGAATGTGTGGGGATATGGCTTATATTATTGAAAATGAAAACTTTTTGTCTTCCTTTTTTTTCCCATTTTTTCTATTAATGAGAAGATTTATGAACCAGCAAAACCAAAAGGCAAAATATTTCACAAAAATAGCACCATAACACATATACAGTATGAAAAGTGTTATTAGAGTAAGTGACAGCACTAAAAAAGTAAACTATGCAAGTCCTAAAGTAATAAACAAAAATAAAAATTTCTTTACGTATTTTAGACAGTGCGTAATGAGTGATAAGGCAAGATTACCTGCAGTAGCTTCAGACCAAACAAACAAATCTTCTCTCCCAAATTCCCTATAATTAACTTGTACATTCAGATTATTATCACTTCTCCAGCAGCTATCACTATGCACAATGA
Organism: Protopterus annectens; assembly: GCF_019279795.1. Classification (NCBI taxonomy): domain Eukaryota; kingdom Metazoa; phylum Chordata; order Ceratodontiformes; family Protopteridae; genus Protopterus; species Protopterus annectens. The sequence continues at coordinate 1,701,360,582 of NC_056731.1, forward strand.
ACAAATTACAAATGTGCCAGAGTACAAAAATAGTGAGGCACACAGCCACACAAACATGGAACTTTGTGGACTTGGTAGCATAGTCTACTATCAAACAAATATTGCTCCATTTCCTTTGGAAATAACTTGGTAATATCCTATATGCATTTAAAAGTACAAGGCAAACAAACTTTCATCCACAACAATAGCAAATACTACTTGCTAGTTATTGGTACAGAGCATAAGCTGTGAGGATAAATCAAGTGTGCAAATGGAGAGCTGCTTTAGTAAATCAAGTCAGACACTGAGTTATAACATGGGCACTGTACATAATGTACATAACTTTATAGACTTAATATGAGTTTAATAAATTTCAGCTTGCCATGTTACCAGTTGCTCTAATTGCATTATTTGTCTGTCACTCTTCTTTTTCTTATAATAATTAAATAAAATTTAGTTCAAAAAGGAAAATATTGCTCCACAATATCTTTAGTAGACTGGAAATCAAATAGGCTGTCCCAAAAGGCATTCATTATATCAACTAGTTAATATTTACGCTCATATAAACATTATAAGCTTTGTTGACTAACTGCTTTTGAAGCATATCCCCCAAACCCGCTTCTGCCATTAAGGTTATCAAACCCACAATCTTTCCATAAACACTGGTACACCATTTTAGATTCTTCACTTTTTGACATAAGTATGATAATATGTTAATTGATTTTGCATCAACAGGCCAAATTTGGCCAGAGTTTCATGCCATGGCATCTGCTTTCCAATGTCCTGGATTTGGTCTACAGATTTTAACTTTATGTTTTGCAATCTCTAGTGCCAAAATATATTCTGATTATGCTTTTACTATTAGATCTGACTCTTATGAGTATCAACCACCACCTTATAGATGTCTTGTTCCAAATCCACATTTTTAACTGTACTAACATGTTTTCAGTATGGAGATTATGGTTTTTGACATACCAAACATTTAGTAAAACCAAATTATTGCCTTCATTTATCTCTACAGTTAATATAAACATCCAGCCTTAGTCACATATCTGTACAAACACAAAAAACACCTTCAGCTGCATTGCATTTAGGTGTTTGCAAATGTCATGTATTCCAAATTCAACCCACCCTTCCTTTGCAAGAAGTAACCTGTCCCATGCAACTTTCATGGTTTGTAGTCCCAAATAAAATTTGACATCGATCTGTGAAAAATCAAGGAAGCTTGGAATACATACAAAGTTTGATGTTATGTAAACACTTGCAGGGCTTGGATTCTTTTATTTTCATCTAAAATTAGGTATTTACACTTTAAGAATAATTGTCTTAACTTTAAACAATGGTCTAACTATTGCATCATTTGAGCCCTCTATCTTTGTCATTTAGTAACAGTCTGATGTATTTTAACTTAGCATCACCACAATAACTAGGGATGCTTCCACTGTGATCATCAGTTGGAGAACAGTTCATTAAAAAGTTATCCTTTTTGGTGGTATACCACACAAACTGAAATTGATCCAAATAATTGTAGGATCTCGGTTTGCCCAGATCCAACAGATGACTTGCAAGCCTAAAAGGAATGTCATCTGCAAATACAGACATTTTCATTTGTGAACTCCTACAATCAACTGACTTAATAGACCAATATGACCATCAGATTAAGGTATATGACAAACAATAATAGAATCAGTGGGTAACCCTGCCTGATGTTTGTCGTTCATTTAAACAATCTAAAAGCTTGGTTAAAATGTTAACCCTTGCAGATAAGTCGTTCATTTAAACAATCTAAAAGCTTGGTTAAAATTTTAACCCTTGCAGATTATCCAATCTACAGAAACTGAAGAAACTCTTCTGGAAATCCCATCTTCACAAACAAAGTAAAAAAAAAAAAGCTGATATTGAAAAGCCTCAATGTACTCCTGTCTACCTGGCCATATTGAATCATTAAAAGTGCCTTAATTATATAGTCAGAGGTCAGAGGTCTGTCATCTTCCCACAAACTCACAGCCATATTTATGTGTCAGTTCTAGAATAATCCTAGCCACTTACTTAGCTAATAATGCCATGAGTAATTTAAAGTCATGATTTAGTACATCCATAGGGTCTGTGTCACTCCATAATCCAAGAATGTTATTTAACTTTATTTATTAAACTCATTCAATTGCAGGTCAAATATTCCCATCCTTGTCTCAACAGCTCTACAGATATACCATCATAATCCAGAGATTTTTCTCATGCATATTTACCTAGCACTCTATTTTATTACTCTGCATTAAAAAGGATGTATAAATTATGCTGTCTGACCTCCCAATAAGTAAAGTAAGTTGAATAGGTTAAGAAATTCCCTGATATTAATAGATTGGACATCTTGGTTAACTTTTTGGAGTATAGCTTTTAGTTAAAAAATCTTGTCTAAGTAATTGAGCAAAACTTCTTGGACTTTACAAAGGGTGTGTCATTTTTGATCATTGACATTGGGGTTATTTCTTACTGTATCCTTCTCCACTGCCCTTAAATAAGCATACTGCTCCTTTCTTTTGATTTATCAAAAATAATTTCAAATAGGACCCATTTTATCCATTGGCAATTAGTCCAGTAACCCTTTCTTACATCACTTGTGAAACTAAGGGAATCTACAAAATATATGCTTAAAAGTAGCAGTGCTTAAAAATGTTTTGGAGGAAGCTCTTCTAGAAGCATGAGCATTAGTACATGGTGTGACAGAAAACTGGGTCTGTTAGAATGTCATATTGCTGTAAGGACAAACTGCAGTAATAAAGATTATGGCTAGTCTTAGACATGCCTGATATCATGGTAAATAATAAATAAATGCTTCTAATATTTGAAAACCTTAGAGAAGCAAATTAGTGACCATAAAGCATGATTTTTTATAATAAAAAAGACTCATTGTAGACAATTTAGCACTTTTAAACCTGAATCCACATCTGAAGGCCTAATTAGTTTTAAGGTTTTATGTACTGTACAAATGAAGTGAGGAAGCTGATGTTGTTATGTTTTGGAAGCTACAGCAGTTTATGATCTCTTCTTCGATTTTGCTTTATATACAGAGTTTGTGTAAAAGTAATTACTCACAACATTTTTTTTTTAATTTTATTGAAAAGCTTAGATCTTTATTGTTATTTTTTTTTAGCATTGACTTCCTATCCATTTGATCCTCTACTGCATTTCATACTAATTTGTGGTCCTGGCACATGCATTGTTAGGTTATAGTGCTGTTAAACTATCCTGCCTACATATGAATAATAATTCAGCAAGTCAAATTATCAGTCTGACTCAAGAGTATACTAAGCACTATTTGAAATAGAATAAAAGTCCAGTGAAAGTCAAACTATTGTTATTTCATAAAGATATCAATTGCCTTAGCTGTATGCCTTTTAAATCATGACAAAAAAATTTACATCATTTTTTTTCATGACTCCCTCACCGAGAAGACACATAGCCTAGGTACTGTTTATGACCATGTGACATATAATGAACTTATATTACATGTATGGAAATATTTGTTGGATTTTGTTGAGAAGTGACTTGGTCAATTCATGTTATAAAATATAATAAACATTTTCTTTGCAATATATTTTTATTGTGCATTTTTATACGTTTTCCTAAATCATTATTTTTACAAATGCATCTTGTCACAAGACTTCAGTGTTCCACTGCATCTCCAATGTGATGATTTTTAAGAGCACACTGATTTTTTATGCCATGCCATGGTCTCAGAAATGGTTGTTTTAATGTTACAAATTGCTGCCATTGTATAACCATTAAAATCATTTTTTGAAAGAGACATTATATTGTGGATGATCTAATGTGTTAAGGAAAAGTATGAATTGATTTTGTGAACCACATTGTAAATCCATAGTATGTTTTTCTGACTTCTATAATCAGTCTTCCCTGACTTTTCAAAAGCTTTTAGTACTCACTCCTAACTGTTCTGATTCTTCTCATCCCTTGACCTTGTTTTCGCAGCTATAGGATGGTTGTTACCTATATCACTAATAAGATCCTAAATAAAAATGGCTACACTCCAAATATTCCCTTATTCCCATACCAGTTGGAGTCCCTCAAGACTCACTACTTGTCCCCTATTTTACAGTATGTTTATTAATCAATATTTGACCCCTACTTTTCAAAATGTTTATTAATCAATACTTGGCCCCTACTTTTCAGTATGTTTATTAATCAATACTTGACCCCTACATTTCAGTATGTTTATTAATCAATACTTGGCCCCTACTTTTCAGCATGTTTATTAATCAAAACTTGGCCTCTACTTTTCAGCATGTTTATTAATCAATACTTGGCCCCTACTTTTCAGTATGTTTATTTATCAATACTTGGGCCCTACATTTCAGTATGTTTATTAATCAATACTTGGCCCCTACTTTTCAGCATGTTTATTAATCAAAACTTGGCCCCTACTTTTCAGCATGTTTATTAATCAATACTTGGCCCCTACTTTTCAGTATGTTTATTTATCAATACTTGGCCCCTACTTTTCAGTATATTTATTAATCAACACTTGGCCCCTACTTTTTAGTGTGTTTATTAATAAATAATTGGCCCCTACTTTTTAATATGTTTATGAACAACCATCCTCTTGCCTCAACTAACTCAGTTCTTATGGAGCATACTGACAGGTCAGCCTTCATCAGTAGAGCCAAAAGAATGTCTTCACTTCAGAATATCATCCAACTCTCCTTTACCTCCTTTGATACCAGCTGAAACCACCCAACCCTGTTCAAAAACCTAACAAATCTAAGCTAAGGTTATTCACTCCCAAATCAAATTCTGACTTAAAAATCTGAATACAAACTTGAATGTGTACATTCCCAGATGTTACCATTGACAAAAATGCAACATTTGACCTTCATGTGCAACAAGTAGTGAAGAAAAACAAAACAAAAAATGACTGCTATACAGGATTGAATCATACATTAAAGATTGTTCTGGCAAATTCACAGAAACTGTTTCCATCTTCACAAATTTTCTTTCAGCTAGTTTGCAAAACAGAAGAAATTCTACAAAAACTACTTAAGTTCATGACCAGTGTAAATAACTAAAATCCACCCCTGCACCACCATAAAACAGCTCAGGTGGCTTAAATACAAAATTAAATTACCTCAACAACTGCCAACTCAAAGTACTACAAAACTCTTACACATCCCAGACAGCTGCTCATCCCTTAAGAGTTTTTTTCACTGTTTTACTCCCACTAGAAAATGTTGCTCCTTTGAAAAATTCCTAACTTGCATTATACTCTCTCACATAACTTCTACTGTGACTCCCTCTAAGTATGTTGCTAAGATATGAAAGTCTCCACCTACCTCCTTCTACACAGAATCTGTTTTCATAAGTATAACTACCCTGCCTTTAGTTAACCAGCTTCTACATTCCCCTCACTGTACCTATAGTCCATACCTCTCAAATGTACAGATTTTCACAGAATGCCTAGATTTTTACCTCATATTTTTGGTCTGTTTTCATAAAATTGTGTTTTTCTGGCAAATTAGTGGCAAATCATTGAAGACTTTAGTTAGAAAATAATGACAGACATTTGAGTTTCAGACTTCATACTCTTCAGAATATTCATGCTAATGCAAAACCTGTTATTCTATCAACTTTCTAAGTTTGTAAGAGCAATATTTAAAAATTGTTCCTATTTGTGGGCCTTTGTCCCTCTTTTATGTATGGCTTTGTCCAGATTTCTTGCTCTGAGCGGTTGAGAGGTATGCATTTAGCCCTTACTTGATCTCTATGAATCTCTGCCCAATATGCCTTCTTTTGCAAACTTCATCCCTGAAAAAAAAAAAAAGTACTTTGATTCCAGAATGTGATATGCTGTTCAACAATGTGATATGTTATTTCGAATACTTCTGGAATGTGAAATGCTTTGCTGCCATTTGCATTAACTATGTATCATGTTATATGCCACCTATAATTGTTACTATAATATCACCAACCATTATGCGATCTTCCAGTATCTTCCTTACTTTATACAATCAACTGCTACCATTTGAGCAAGCACTACACAGTGTTCTATTATGTCTATGTGTCATATATGTATAGGTTTTCAGCTGTAGACTGCGTATCTGTATGTTACTTATGCATTTCTTTGATTTTTAAACAAATTTTTCTTTTTTGGAGCTTTTTCTCCAGATATGTTCTGAAAACAAGTATCCAACTCACTCAGTCTTTTCTAGTAAATGAATTCAAATAAAATAAAAAAACAGTCTAAGATGATCCGTTCTTTGCTTACGTGCCTGTTTTATTAGAATTTGATGCCATTTCAAGTCATGCACCGATGCCTTTTTATAAGAATGTGGTTTTACTGAAAGACTGTCCATTGGTATTCAGACTTTGTACTGGCATGATGGTTGCATGCTTGTCATTCATTCTGCATGTATCTGAATAGTATATTGATTTTATATGAGTTTAATTTAGCCAGTCTTGCACTACCTTTTCTGGTGACTTGTTTCTTTTGAAAAAAAATCAACAATCGTGTTAAATTAGATTTTCAATGGTGCAAATAGTTAATCTGATGATCCCACTGCATAATATTTACTCTACAATAGCAAAGGGTACATTTCCTTTCCAAATAACCTCTCTGGCTGAATCACATTTGTTACAGGTAAACCACATTGAAAAGCTACCTGAAAAAATGCTTTTTCTGCCAAATGGAATCTTGAAACAGATAATAAATCTGAAGGCCCCCATGAAATGGAATTCCTGCCATTAAAACACCTATGGCAAGACTGTAAAACATAATAACTATAAAATGTCTTCTAAAATGGTCCAAGCATGCATTCTTGAAGCCTTGTTTAAATAAAGGCATACTTCTACGCTGACATGTCCTGCCAAAATGAAGAAACTAGCAACCGCTACAAATTAACAATATGTGCAAACACACTGCAGTGCCAGCACACAGAGCTACAGCTTATTAATGAAAAAACATATTTATGTTTTAGCTAAATAAATTGTGGAAAAGCCCTCAGGGAAATCACATTATTATGAGTAAGTTCAGCATTTTCTACAGTCAGACAAGGACTGATGCTTAAGGAATTAATATCTGTCAAAAGCTACATCCTCATCAGAAAACAAAAGGTAACAGAGGATGGAGTGATGCTGCCCTCAATGACAGTATTGTCAGCCATTTGTAACTATAAACAAGAGACAGAAAGTTTTTACCCAGGCTGATAAAATATAGTTTGAATAGCATCAGAGCTATCAGCTGACTTATTATGTTCATTTCTTTATACGAGGTTGATCTCAGCATTGGAATCACTCAGTGTGTTGTGCTCCTTCTTTATACTCTTTCAGAAGATGAGTTTCTCTACTTAGGGGTCTCGTACAGATAGGTTAGGAATTAAATAGCAAAGTATTTCCCTCTAACTTTGTGTTTAACCACAACCAGAACATTACAGTAATTGCTGTATGAGCAATTCATCTTCTTTCTGTTTGGAGACCGACAGTAAGTGCAGACAGAACAAAAAAGTGCATCTAGCACTTCAGCATATCCTTGCCACTTCAACAGCTGTAGATACAGTGAGGGAAATAAGTTGCTGATAGCCTCGGAAAGACCCTAGGAACTGTTGTAATGAACACTAATGGAAGGCTTACCCAACTCAGGATTCACAGGCATTGATTTATGCTAGGATCAATAGTGACAGCCTCTACTGTTAAAGTGAAACGGAAAACAATAATTCTGTGTAAAACCCATAATCATGCATTCTGAATGATGTAATGAAAGTGCTACCCTTTATAACAGAAAGCATTAGTATATTTCAGAACTACAAAAAAACGAAAAACAAATACAGCTGTGCACACTTCTCAAAACTTTATAAACACAATACACAAATGTGGTGGAATGGTCAAGGAGCCAATACAGTTGTGTTTTTAACTTTTATATTTTTATTTGCCAGCCACATACGTAAAATCAATGTGTTTAACACTACACATTTAAAATCAGAGTTTTCATCAAAACACAGACATCATCACAGAATTTTATTTTTCTTACAATAGACATTATTGATTTATTTGGTTGTACATAAAAGTTGAAAACACAACCATTTTGGCTCCTAGACCATTCCAGCACATTTGTGTATTTGTGTTATATATTTCAGAACTATTCACATGGCATGCAAAAATGAGCATTGTTCTGAAGTTGCAACCTAGCTTTAGCCAAATACTTAATCTAAAAGCATTGTAGTTTAAGATTTCTGAATTTAAATATTGGGAAACAAATTATTTTAATAATAATCTAATTGTTGGGAAAGTTCTTATGAACCATGTATCTGTTCTTGCACCATTTTCTCTGAGCATGTTATACTAAAACTTGATCTGTTTGGAGAAATGTCATGCTTTCTGGGAAGATAAGAACCATTAGATTGTTCTTGTCATGATGAGATCTCAAAATCATCTCTTTTCTTCCAAAGTCTGTCTTGAGTCCTTTCTAGGCAGTGAATTTCTGTCATTTTATTTACTCAGGTATTCATGGTCTTGATCACGCAAAACTTGATTCCATTTCAGAACTGTATAATCTCTTGTAGTCAGGCAGTCACTTTAGTTGACATCTGCCATAGTGAATTGCAACAGAGTGATGATGGGGGTCGGAGATACCTGCTTACACTTAAGGGTGCGTTTCTCCATCTTAGCAGAGAGGTTCTGAGAAGAGTCATGCAGAACAATAGCACCAGCAGTCTAAAAAAAGGGGGGGAATACAGTATAGAAAGCATGAAACCATAAGTCTTTGGTAGGCTGTGATAGAAGTATAAAGTCAAAAGGATCTTAATAATCCAAAGGCTGATTCCCTGTTGAGAAGATTCAACTTAACTACATGATATGTACAGACTGCAGAACCACTATCATTTATGGACACTACTAGAAATCCCAGTAAGGTGATTAAATTCATTTTCAAGGGAATGTTTAATATCTAAAACACTGAAAGTAACAGAAAGAGGTTTCACGTTGTTGGGGGGGACATAATGACAGATTGTCTTTGAAGGCTCCCTGTATACAGAGAGGAGTCAAAGCAGGCTGTAAACACTTCTCATGTGAGGCTGTTAGTGTTGCATATACTTCTATCTCTTTTTGGGTCTTCATCACACCACAGGACTTACCAAAATCAACTTAAGTTTATTCAGTAATTAGTCACTAGTGTCTGCTTAGAAAAGAGTTGAAATAGAATATATCTTTCTGTGAAAGATATCAAATTCTTGTTTTATGGAAACCACTAGCTAAAAAAACATATGCAAGAGAAAGACAATAAAGGAATCTTTATAATCTGGAATGTGATCTTTCGGATACTCATTGCTTGTTTGCTGATACCCTTTTAGATTATGCAGCAGGAAATTAATTCTCTAGTTTATCATCTCTCAGATTTTTCATTTAACATTGCTTTGTCAGTCTGAAAATGTCTGCATGTTGCATTTAAGTAATTTGCTTAAATGACTTTTTACAATGTGGCTGGAACATTCTACTAAATGGCATGACTAGACAGGTTTAATATAACCACGGTTCATTCCCGGTCCGAAGTAAGACTGGTGATTCTCAGCAACAACATAGTATAGATATATTGTAGCTTTATCTCAGTAATGTCTAGGATTTCAGGCATATGTATATGGCTAAGATTAAAGCACCATGGCACTGCATCATTGGTTATCCATAAATCATCTCCAGGTTTGTAATTCAAAAATATTGGAGAAGACATACTTACAAATTTAATAATCATCATCATCAACCCCTTTCCCCCATATTTAAATAGGGCTAGGGTATCACAGCAACTGTCACTGCCTCTCTAGATTTAGTGCCTCTGTCCTATCATCTGTCCTATCTTCTTCAGCAGTCTTGACTGATTGCCACAGGTCTTTTTTGCACAGCCCATCCACTTCTTTGCTGCATGCCTTCATTTCCACTTGCATTCTTCCAGTCTATCCAATATCTCATTTGCCAGATCATCTTCACCTTTACAGGATGTGTGCCTCAATCACTGCAATCTGTTCTCTTTGACCATCTCTGTAACTGGAGTTACTTTATCTTTATTTCTTTGTCTATCCTACAAGGATCCAAGAAAATAGTGCCTGTGATCATTCCTAGTGTTTTGAGGCATAAGCAGGCAGGAACTAAGGTTTTTATACGCAATGCATTCATTGTTTCCTGGATTGGAAAAAGTCTGCCTTGAGATAAATTGACTCTGTGGCTGACATTGAATACACTGCACCCTATGAGAGACTAGGGTTGGCACCTCTTCAAATGCCCAAAGTGGGACATATTTTGTAGAAATGTGAGATTGTGCATGACAAAAAATACCCACAGCTAGTGCAAAGGACAGAATTTTACTTTTTTGCCAAAATAAAAGCTTATTTTTGTAGCAATTGAGTTGCTTATGTAATATTTATGTGTTCCAGTATTAAAATAACTGTTTTATGCAACTATTAAATAAAACTTAAGAAATATATCTTGTCTTAAAATCTCAGGACATATTGCCATTTTTTAAATTTTTTCGCAGGACAGAACTGCCCAAAGTGGGACTGTCCCTCGCAAAGAGGGACAGGTGGTAATCCTGTGAGAGACAGATTTTGCAAGGCCTTCAACTGTGACTTCACAGTGTTCAGTGCGGTGGTGCAGCGGTAGTGTTGTTGCCTCACAGCAGGAGGTTCACCCTTTCGATTCTCGGCTGGAACGCCTTCTGTGTGGAGTCGGAAAATCAGTACCAACAAAAAAGAAACTACTGACCAAACTGCAGAAGTGTTAGGAAATGACTCCAAAAAGAAACCACTGGTAGTCCACAATATGAGGCACAAAAATGATCCACTGGTAGTCCACAATATGAGACACAAAAATGATCCACTGGTAGTCCACAATATGAGACACAAAAATGATCCACTGGTAGTCCACAAATAAAGATTTTATTGTAAGAAAAAAAGTGGTAAGCACTTTCACCCCATCAATAGAACTTCATCAGACAATTTTAAATTAACAAGTAGCATTTTTAAAGACTGTCACACAAATCACATTATGTTAAAGCCGCACTTTTAAAGTCAAGGGATAAAATACTAAAATACATATTATACTATAGGTATTTAAACGCATTTAAAAACAAGTAAAACCGAATACATCCTTATTATAGTGTTGAATAATAAATAAATAAATACTATCTTCTCAGTGCTCTTAATTTTAGAAGGGAATTAATAGAAAGGCATTCATTTAAACCTGGCCAATTGCTAGCATTTAATAGTAGCTGCCAGTATAATTCTCTCTTTTCTAATAAGATAGACCAAGCACCACCCCTAATGTTCATATCAATGCTGTCAATTACAAAGAAACAAAAGGAATGTTCACTATTCACAGAGCTATGTTTATATAAAGCATTAGTGTCTTTACAGGTTCTTATTTCATATAAATGCTCATATGCTCTGTTTTTTAGTTTCCTGTCTGTTTTACCAATGTAAAAGAATTACATTGGTTACAAAGGGCACAATATATAATTCATTGCAAGGCCTTCAACTGTGACTTCACAGTGTTCAGTGCGGTGGTGCAGCGGTAGTGTTGTTGCCTCACAGCAGGAGGTTCACCCTTTCGATTCTCGGCTGGAACGCCTTCTGTGTGGAGTCGGAAAATCAGTACCAACAAAAAAGAAACTACTGACCAAACTGCAGAAGTGTTAGGAAATGACTCCAAAAAGAAACCACTGGTAGTCCACAATATGAGGCACAAAAATGATCCACTGGTAGTCCACAATATGAGACACAAAAATGATCCACTGGTAGTCCACAATATGAGACACAAAAATGATCCACTGGTAGTCCACAAATAAAGATTTTATTGTAAGAAAAAAAGTGGTAAGCACTTTCACCCCATCAATAGAACTTCATCAGACAATTTTAAATTAACAAGTAGCATTTTTAAAGACTGTCACACAAATCACATTATGTTAAAGCCGCACCCCCTTAAAGTCAAGGGATAAAATACTAAAATACATATTATACTATAGGTATTTAAACGCATTTAAAAACAAGTAAAACCGAATACATCCTTATTATAGTGTTGAATAATAAATAAATAAATACTATCTTCTCAGTGCTCTTAATTTTAGAAGGGAATTAATAGAAAGGCATTCATTTAAACCTGGCCAATTGCTAGCATTTAATAGTAGCTGCCAGTATAATTCTCTCTTTTCTAATAAGATAGACCAAGCACCACCCCTAATGTTCATATCAATGCTGTCAATTACAAAGAAACAAAAGGAATGTTCACTATTCACAGAGCTATGTTTATATAAAGCATTAGTGTCTTTACAGGTTCTTATTTCATATAAATGCTCATATGCTCTGTTTTTTAGTTTCCTGTCTGTTTTACCAATGTAAAAAGAATTACATTGGTTACAAAGGGCACAATATATAATTCATTCAGAATTATAGGTATATGAGCAATTTGAGTGAAGGGAATTACCAAATACATCCCCACACCAGCAATCAATGGAACAGTGGGGGGGGGGGGGTATGAATACAAACAGGGGTGGGAGGAATTTTCGCAACAGGAATTGGTCAAGCAGGAAATAGATTATGGTATGAATCCTATATCTAATAGCATAGGCAGTAGTGAAATATATTCTACTAGTAATAATGACCATGCTTTACCAACTTGTTGCATTTCAACCAACAGTTCGGGTGATTTCAAAGTATACAATTTTTCAAATATTGAACTCAATAAAGAGCAATGTGATATTTTCTCTAAAGGATTTACTTATGTTCCTTGGCAACGTAGTAATATAGCAGAGACATTGATGGATTTGAAATTATACACCCGTAAAATTAACTTTAAGGTTTTATTTCAGAATTCCTTTCCCATTCATCCCCCTAACCCTTTGGCTATATCTAGTGTATACAATCCCCCCCTTACATCCTATGGTCACTTTATTTGAAAAATATGTGAACTGGATATTAGAGCTTTACTTTCCAGTAATCAAAAAGGGGATGATTATAATACTCATGAAGACGTTACTATTAAAAAAATCAAAGGGTTTTTAGATAAGGTTAGAATAATGAAACCTGATAAAGGAGGTGGGGTAGTTCTTATGAATTTGGAAGATTACAACAGAAAAATGTTATTTATACTTAATGGGAAGGCATATATTAAGTCCTCCATTAGTGAGGTGAATGGCGCTTATTTAAAAATTAAGAATGAATTACAGGGCTTATTCATTGATGGATTTATAAAGTATTCATGTCCTGAATTATCTGAGAGTTATGCACCCTAGACTAGCGGTCATATTTGGTCTTCCAAAACTACATAAAGACCTAACACAACCCCCCCCCCCCATGCGACCCATTGTTGATTCTAAGGGTTCCATTACCCAACCCCTAGCAAAATACATAGATTCCAAGCTTAAGAAATTCATATACCAAGAACCACATATGTGTAAAGACTTGTGGGGATTTTTAAAAGAAATTAATAGAATTCCCTTTAAGGAGTCTTACATGTTACTGACTATAGACATAAAGGATCTATATTCAGTAATTCCCCATCAGGAAGGTCTAGAATGGTTCAATGAATATTTATATGAAAAGAAGGTTCAACACTTTGATGTGATTATGTACACTCAGCTGATGGACACTGTATTAAAGAATAATTTCATTTTATTTAACAATGAAATCTACCTTCAACAAGAAGGAGTAGCCATGGGATCAGCATGTGGGGGCTTATATGCAAATATAGTAGTTTTACAATGGGAAAAGAAACATCTTTTTTATTCTAATTTTTATAAATACATTAAATACTACACACATTTCCTTGATTACCTTTTTATCCTATGGGATGGACCTTATAGCATCATCAGTGATTCTATAAAATGTATTGATTCAACTACCTCATTTTTAAAGTTTACATATCAATTTAATTTAGACAGGATTGCATTTCTGGATATTATGTTAATTATAGATTATAAGCACAAAAGGTTTATATCAAGAATACATAGAAAGGATACTTATTCTAATTCTCTTATTTTATACTCATTCTAATTCTAAAGCCTGACTAGCTTGGTCTGCAAAGCTATGGAAAGGATCATCATGGACCTCATAAATAAAGATATTGGGGACCTACAGACACTGGATCCTACCCAGTTCAGCTTTGTTAAGGGCAGATCCTGCCTCTTAAACCTGGTTGATTTCTTTGAAACAGTCACCAAGGCCATTGACGAGGGGAAGGTGGTCCACACAGCCTACCTGGACCTCGTAAAAGCCTTCGATACAATACCCCACTTGGGCATTATAGATAAGCTCACCAGCTTAAATATAAACCCCTATGTCACTAGATGGGTTGCAAACTGGCTCAAGGACAAAACCCACATGGTTAGAATTGCTGGAGCCATGTCAGACTCCAAACCAGTTACAAGTGGCATCCCACAAGGCTCAGTCCTGGGACCTCTCTTGTTCGGTATATATTTCTCGGAGGTACAGGCCAACACGGAAGGACTGTGGCTGACCAAGTTCGCAGATGACTTGCAAACTGGGCGCCATAATCGACTCTCCAGCCGACACAAGCATCCTCCAAAAGGGCCTCATAGAAACAGACAACTGATTTATTTATTTATTTATTTATTTATTTTTTGTTGACCGGGAATGTCCGACTAGGTTCCACAGATCCTGTTTTCGGCGGAGGCCCGGGGAGAAATGCTCCAAATGCTCTGATGCCAGAGCCATGGCCTCAAGCTAAACGCCAAAAAGTGTATAGTCATCCCCTTTGGCAAAAACAAAGTGCCCACAAATTCCCACATAGGCGGTAATCCATTAAGTGCAGAAGAAGTAATTAGGGACCTGGGGACCCAAGTTGATAGCAATCTCTCATTTGACAACCACTTGGCCAAAGTGGTTAGAAAAACATTTTATATAGCCCACCTAATCATGAAGGGATTCACATCTAGATCAGGGGAGGTCATCGTGCCTCTTTACTCATCCCTCATCAGGCCCATAATTGAGTACAATGCCCCTTTTGGGATGTACCTTACCAGACAACTGCAGCAACTGGAAAGACCCCAAAAGTACCTCACCAAGAGGATCAAAGGGCTCAAACCGATGCCATATGCTGCCCGGTTAAAGAAACTCCAGCTCTACTTAGTGGCATACTGCCTGCTCAGAGGCGATCTGTGCCTGACGTATAAAGCCATGTCCAACCCAGAATTAATGGACATGCTGCACCTCAGAAAATCCAAATCCCATTGAGCTACGTGCTCGAGAGACTTGAACCTCAGCACTGAAATAAATAGGACATGCTGGAGGGACAGATTCATAACCCAGAGGCTCCCTTCACTCTGGAATAAAATCCCAGTCCAGGTTAGGCAGAGTCCCTCATTGACTCTCTTCAAGAGGAATCTTGATGAGTGGATGGGAGATCGTAGGTTTACCCCGGGTATCACTTCTGTGTCACTGTTAGACAGAGGCACAGTATACTAACCTCGAAAAAGGGCATAGCAAAATTAATTTAAAATGGGTGGTGAAAGCCAAACACACTCTGGCTAGGCTTATAAATGCCCTAGGGCAGATAGTCTAGTATGAACCTATGAACCTATAATTCACTATTACATTTTACCAGTATTCATCCTCAAAAGCAAAAAAGAGCCATTATAAAGGGACAGCTTGTGCGGGCTTCCCATATGGTATCAGTGTTTGAGGATTTTTTGAATGAATGTGACACCCTAAAGGATATGTTTCTAAAGAGAGGGTATACATTTAAACTGTTAAATGAATGTATTTTAGAAGCAGTTAACAAAAGGGAAAGGACTTTTTATAACCTTCTTTAAGCAGAAGATTTAACAAATGAAGACTATGTATTCAGTACTGCCGACCTTAATGGTGAATGTGCTGATGTAAATTACAACACTTCTTTTATCACTACTTTCACAATAAACAGTTTAGATATCAGAGGTATTCTGAATAAGAACTGGTCCATTTTGGCTCATGATAGAAATGTGAGAGTACATATTGATAAAAAGCCTATTATAATTTTTAAAAGTGGTAGAAATCTAAAGAATTCCTTTGAAAAAGGGCAGCATCTAACTAATACCCATAAAAATGGATGGATGACCAAATATGGCATGAGTAGGTACTGTACCCATGTTAAGGAAGGACTTGTTTTTAGAGTTAACAATATGGATATTCACATTAAGCAAAAATATACCTGTAATTCTGAACAAATTATATATTGTGCCCTTTGTAACCAATGTAATTGTTTTTACATTGGTAAAACAGACAGGAAACTAAAAAACAGAGTATATGAGCATTTATATGAAATAAGAACCTGTAAAGACACTAATGCTTTGTATAAACATAGCTCTGTGAATAGTGAACATTCTTTTTGTTTCTTTGTAATTGACAGCATTGATATGAACATTAGGGGTGGTGCTTGGTCTATCTTATTAGAAAAGAGAGAATTATACTGGCAGCTACTATTAAATGCTAGCAATTGGCCAGGTTTAAATGAATGCCTTTCTATTAATTCCCTTCTAAAATTAAGAGCACTGAGAAGATAGTATTTATTTATTTATTTGTTTATTATTCAACACTATAATAAGTATGTATTTGGTTTTACTTGTTTTTAAATGCGTTTAAATCCCTATAGTATAATATGTATTTTAGTATTTTATTCATTGACTTTAAGGGGGTGTGGCTTTAACATCATGTGATTTGTGTGACAGTCTTTAAAAATGCTACTTGCTAATTTAAAATTGTCTGATGAATTTCTGCTGATGGGACGAAAGCGCTTACCGCTTTTTATCTTACAATAAAATCTTTATTTGTGGACTACCAGTGGATCATTTTTGTGCCTCATATTGTGGACTACCAGTGGTTTTCTTTTTGGAGACATTTCCTAACCACCTCTGCAATTTAGTCAGTAGTTTTTTTCTGTGTGGAGTCTTCATGTCCTCCCCACAGTTGAGTGGAATTCGAAAGACATGTGTGAATGGGCGTGCCTTCGTTGAAGGTTGGGCATCGGGCTGGCACCTCGGCACCATAAAACAAAAACCTACTGCCAATCATTAGCGGACCAGAGTTCTGCTGTGGCGACCCCTAACCGGGAAAAGCCGAAAGAAGAAAAACAACAACTGCAACATGAGCAGCACCCCAGCAATATATATGTGCAAAACACCATGGGGGCTATTGTGAGGTACATAGAACAGCTGACAAACTAGTAATGATCATGTCAGGGTTACTCACTTGGAGGTATAAAAATTGCATCTAAGTGATTTGGTCACCAGTGTTGATGTGACACCCTAACCCTATGTAAAAATGGGAGAAGGAGGATGATGATGATGATGACCAGTCCTACCAACAACAATAACAAACTCATTAACTCTAGTCTGGTCTCTGGTCTTTGTAGCAGAAGTATTTTTCTTGCAATATCAGGAGATCAATCTAGCCATAGGGACATATTCTTCAAGTTACCAGCCATTGAAGCATATCTTACATGACTGAGAATATCAATCTCTGACAGGATATTCATTTGTAATGCTTAAATGACTGAATAGTAAGACCAAGCCAGTTGTGTGAGAGGTGCAATGCCTGGATCAAGGAAAGAGATAAGCAGAATACCACAGAGGTACGTCCTGGGTTCAGTACTCTTCAGTGTTGAGTATGTTTCTTTTGTATAAGAAGGATTAGGGAAAAGTCTAAGGAAGAATTTGGAAAGGCTGACCATGAAGTCTTGAAGGTTGCAATTGAGGTTCATTTCAGACAAATATAAAGTACAGCACACATGTGACAAAGCAATAATAGTGTGTGGTATCAACTGAGAGACTGCAACTGATAGCAAATAAACAGGACACAGCTCAAAAAGCATTGATCACATCTGCCCTGGACATCCAGGACCAGAGTGAGAGGTGAGGGGCAGCAGCCAACAGAATGCTGGGGTATATATAGAAGCAAGAGATAATCCTCCCTAGTCAGGTCACACTCTGAGTACTTTATGTAGTTCTTTACACTATATTAAGAAAGGGATAACAGGCTGCTGGAAGGAGTCCAGAAGAAATCCACCAGACGGGTGCAAGAGAAGAAGGGAAAGGATATAACTAGTCATTACATGAGCAAAAGGTCTTCTCACGTGAGACCAGACTAGAGTGGGTTACAAGAGAACTTAAAAAATGAGTTACAAAAGGATGGGGGTGGGGCATGATATAGGCCACAACATTACTGGGGTTGCCCAGAACAGAAAGGCAGAGGAGGAAGGTGACACCACATATAACACACACTGTAAAGACTGTCTCCTTTTTGACACTGCAAAAGCACTTACGGAGATTATTGAGAATGCATGAAATGGACTGTTTTCATGACCGGCGGAGAAAGCATTCAAAAAGGCACATGGTAAATGGAAAAGTGGGGAGGGGAGACAAGAATGAGGGATAGAATACTGAATGCATATAAAGAGCAGAATAAACAGGCCATTATTTAATTCTGCAATCAAGCAAATATAATGTAATGTTTTGTATCGTCCTGAATCTTGTATTGTCTTCTAAATAATGAGGTAAGGAAAAGGCAAGGAAACCACATTGTAAAACTTCAGAAACTAACTACCGACCTTTCAGCTTCAGGCAGTTCCAAATGGTAGTTTCAGTTACTCATTCCTAACTTAAGGCATCAGTTTAGTGTGCAGAACACTGCTTATATATTAGGTGAATAGTGTTGTCACACAGTATTATAGAAAAGTAACAGCACTTCCTTAAGTCTTAAAATGTTATATGGCTATTCAGAACTGAACCACTTTCTTCAGCCATCCATTTTATTTAGGGCTAATCTGGTTAATCCCCCCATAAATCATGTACACAGACACACACACACACACACACACACACACACACACACACACACACAAACAAAATCTCGTGCATGTGTATATATTGTTGATATTGTTAACATTTAAATACATCAGTAGGTCTATATATCTATTTATATATATTTTCAACTAAAGCAAATGTAAGATGCACACAGCGTAAAGAAAAAATAACTAATTGACAACACAACCCATCAAAACACAGCGTAAGTAAAATGTAGCATCGTACTTGCCAGAACAAATCAAATGAAAAACATTGTATCTTATCTTTAATTAATGTATTAAAATACCACTAAGGAATAATAAATGGACCCATACAATAATTTGTGGAGTTGCCCACACACCCCTTTGATTATAAATACATTTTTTTGTAATAAGACTGCAGAAAAATAGCTAAATACACTCGCATACCCATATATAATGAATCAACCAGCACACGGGTAAGTTGAATACTACTCCAACTGGTCAATAAAATGTGAAGAGAGAGTGTGTGTGTGTGTGTGTGTGTGTGTGTGTGTGTGTGTGTGTGTATACATATATAGATGACACTTGTGCAACCCACTTTTTGATGAGGTTGAACAAGCAGTTGCATTTTCACCAAATGTCAAATGGCCGTGTTTAAATCAGACATCACACAGTAGTGGATAATAGGAAATATCCAAAAAAAAGGAGACAGTGTGCTAAACACCAGGCACTCAGTAAAAAGCTCATGCACACTCCACGGAGCCCACACAACGATATAAATCCGAAACCACTGTTGTTTATTGAACACTCAAACGCATAAACGCTAAAAATATATAACATGCGTTTTCGTCTTGCAAAGCATAGACTTCCTCAGATGAATGACAAAATAAAAACATGTTCATTTATATATACTCAGTTAAAAACTAATGACCAATGAGGTTAAATACCTAATAAGTCAATTAAATCACCATCATAAAAAATCGTAAATATCCAAATATGAAAGTAAAAATCCATCAATAATCACTGTATAGTTTGAGAATAAAGATGTTAAACGTAATGTAATAAATACATACAAAATACAAAAAAAAAACATAAAATACTATTAAAGTAGGATTAAAATAATAAACTAGGTCAACCAACAGTGACATCTAGTGGTCTAAAGACTTGCCCTAGCAGGTCCAGATATTTGCGCGTGCGCGCGCGCGCACACACACACACACACACACACACACACGGAATATGCGGAGTATTTGTTGTGTAATACGCCAACTACTTCATAATGTAGCTTTAAAAAACAAGTCTTGTGAGCAATGATAAGAAAACACATCGCGCAAGTGCATTAAAACACAGCATCTGAAATGTATTTTGTTTCTTCAAGTGCACAGGTCGTGACAACAGTGGGACTAATTTGTAGTGGTGCTTCGGTAGCGCTGTCGCCTCACAGCAAGACCTTGTCACGTTCGATTCTCAGCTAGAGCGTCTTCTGCGTAGAGGCATGCGTGAATGGGCGTGCCGTCGTTGAAGGTTGTGCGTCAGGGCTGGTAACTCGGCACGTAAAAATCCACTACCAAAAAACATTAGCGGACCGGAGTTCCGCTGTGGTGACCCCTAACCGGGATAAGCCGAAAGACACAACAACAACATAAGAGTTGAGTATCAATCTAGGATGCTATTGTTACTAAGAGTATAGTAACTTTAGGCATGGGATTGTCAAAGAGGAAACCACTGAACATGGTAGAACTGAGAGATGTGATGGTTTTCTGTTTATGCAACCCTTGTCAGTGGTGTATTATTACAGTTGTATGAGATACATATGGTCTATTTATTAGTGATATGCAGTTTTAATGTAAATGCCACTTTCCCATACTTAGTGTAGGGTTATTGATGGTAAGAAATACAGTACATGCAGTGTGACCTCAGGAAAATGTCCTAAAGTGAAAACAAAACAGAAAGACAGACTGAATTAGCAATACAAGTATTTTGAGGTGATTTGGTGTCTGTGACAGGCCATGTAATCCTGATGAAGATAAAGCTTGCTCTCTTACATGTAGCCACAAATTGCCAGTAAAGGCATAATGTGATCTGCTGTTTTTTCTATTTTTTTTTTGTTAACAGCATCCCTTTCTTAGACATGAGTGATGTAATAGATGTGATTAGTTAATTAAAGCAACCTCAAGATACAAATGTTGACCTGTCTCTTCTAAGATAAGATGCTATAACATAGCTGAAGTCAATAGCCATAAGCAAAATAGAAAGAACTTAAAATTTGAATTATCACATTATTTTGTATCCATTTTGATATGTCAGATAACATATGGTAGGGACTTTTGTGGCATTCAGCTATCCTCAGCACTTTTACTGTGTCTATCACTGGTATTCTTGGTTGACAAAATACATTACTGGATTGTGTAATACTACTTTTGAGACATTTCATCAAATTATATATACCGCTGGGTTTATACATGTTTATACATGTGCCTGTGTGATGTTCATAAGTAACCATTTTTGCTGTAACTACAAGGAATTAAAACTAATAAGCAGTGCAGGTGCGGATATATAGCCTAGACAACCAACAATATCCCTTGAGCTTTAGCAGACTGCAAAAGAGACAGAAGTGTTTGCATCTTCACAAAGATGGTTTCATTCTGGCATCTGCTCGCAATGCTGATTCACACTCTTTCAAGTGACATTTGACAGAAAGAAGGATGACAAGTTATTTTCAAATCACCAGTGGTTGCCTGTCATATACTTTAAAGTACATTTTCGGATTAGCAAACCGTTTTTAAACATATCTATTTAATTATATGCTGAAAAACAGAGATACAAATAGTAAAGGAAGAAAGGAAATGTAAGGGAAAAGAGTGAATATAAATCAACATTCTGCATATTGTTAACACAACTAAGTGCAGTGTATCATCACCTTTTAAACATGTGCAAATAAGCAATCACATAAACGTCCCATAGATATAATCAGTGTCCAGTTATTTTCCTTATTCTGGACTGCAGAACTCATCTCTTACTATTCATGCCTTCTATCCAAAAAAAGCATATTGCTCCTAACCTCGCTGTAGTGTTTGTTATTACAATATTATGCTTTGCAGCTCATGTGCTTACATCTGGTTCACTAAACCAATCCATTGAGTGGCCACATATACTTCAAGTGTCTCACAAAGTCTTCAACTTCTTTAATGCTACTATCACCATTACAGATGTTCTAACAGTGGAAGGACATGCAAAAATGCCTGCAATGCATCTAAAGAGCATTTTCAAAGTTGACCTATACCCTTGTGCCACTATAGTGGTGGACATTTGGACATTCCCTAAAATGAAGCAGTGATTCAAAAGGATTCCTTGGAGAGCATAAACAGATAGGTCTCTTGTGAAGAACTAAGACAGTCTGACTGGAGTCAAGAAATGAAGGAGTGTACATAGGTACATGAGAAGTCTTTAAACTGGGGTAGGCAAAATCATCAGCCATTCTTCTGTGCTCCTCTCTCATATATCCACAGTTACTACAGAATCAAATCTAAATCCAGTTTAATAAAAGAATCCCCTTAAAGTTTATATTCCTTTGCAGGAATAACGAAACCTTGGTATGTGCATTTGATGGCAGTATACACAAAGCAATATGGCAGAACAGCCTAAATAAACTTTGAAGAAAAACTCTCGCTTTGAGGAATGGAAGAATTAGCTACAGAAACAAGCTCACCTCTAAATATCTATGAAAATGTCACTTTTCCCTAACCAAATGATTATAATCTTTAATATTCAATAACTTCCCTTTTTTCAGCATCTGCATCTTGTACTGTAACCCATTTATGTACCATGACCTACAGACAATGTGTAAACAATAAGGGTTCACCCGTGAAGCCTAAAATCGAAGTGTAATTAGTGTCTGTCCTCCTTGATATTTATTTATTTACACTTTATTGACTGCATTGCTCCCACTAAGCCAATGGACTCTTTTCAAGTGAGACCTGATGCAGTGTTCATACTGACTAGAGGAAATTTGACTATGGTGCTGGGAAACCTCTCCTATTCTTTTCAATCAATGCTATGCGATCTTTTACATCCACCTAAACTATCCCCAGCTCAGGCTGATGGGCCTTGGTTTAACATCATGTCCAAAGGATGACAAACTCCAGACTGCAGCACTCCTTGTCCCCCCCATACTTCACTGCAATGTCAGTACTGGAAAATTATACCAATTACCTGATATAGGAATAGAACTGAAAGCTTTCTGATCTTCCAGCACCCAAGGCAGGTGTGCTACCTGCTGAGCTACTGCAACATCTTGACATGACCCACAACCCAAATTTTAGATCACGTGAGCTCTTGCTGATACTTAACAAATAAGGTCTTCCTGCCCTAAAACAAACTTCAGTCAGGGGTCCTTCCAGCTATTTGTGGTGTATGGAGGCAATACATAGTGAAGTATAGGGTAGAAAACCAAAACATATTATTTCTGGTGGGGAACAATTGGACCGCTATCTATACTCTGAATTGTTGTAAAATTTAAACCACTCTGACTCTCTAGTCATATATCATTTTATTGCCTTCTGCTGGTCAATTTTCATCCATCCAAGATATGACATTGGGAGAGTAAAAAAGCAAATCATTTGTGTCAGCCAGGTTGCAACTGCTTGTAAACTCTGAAATTGTGCCAGTGCCGGTATTTTTCTTTTACTGATGCTGGAAGGCAACTCGGCCCACATTGCCTTGCTTCTGGTGCATCATGTAGATTCGGACAGTACTTTCTTGGTCACTAGTGTCTACTCCTACACTTTTCTTGACTCCTCAGAATCAGCCATATAAATAAGGATGACACTGGCAGGCTATGGTAATTTCAAATTTCAAGCTTATTCTTCAGTGCAGCAATAGTTGTTACAATTCAAATCATAGATAAATGCATATATACTTATACAGTATAAAATTAATACACAAGTATTTCAGTTGTGAATATACCATAACAAAAGATATGCAAAATAATATTCCCATTCATTTCTGGTCCCATGAAATGGGACACAGTTCAAAAGCTACATTAATATTTTTGTTTCCTCGTTGTGCTTTGTCTTTCTTTTTGCTGTTTGCAAGATAGATAAAATCTGATCTAATGCTTTAATATTGTGGGTTCCTAATATATTGAGAAAAAGTTTTCACATAATCTAACAGCCTTACAAACCACTTGTTGATATTTTTATATATGAATATTTTTCTTAACGTACTATTTCATTTTACTCTAAAAACAGCATGCATATGATATGAATTTAAATTATCATCTTCTTTCATACCAAATGGGTAATTCCAAGAGGTTTTTGTTTTCAATAGCTTTATCCTTCAGCAGAATTCTGAAAGTCACATTTCCTAATCCAGTCTTTTTTTCTATCAAGATTTTTCTTCCCAAACTATTTTAATAAGTTAATCCTTTAACTGTTCTTTGTATTCTGTAAAGTTAATGAAACAAACATGTTAAAAGGATTGTCAAAATTAGACATTTTGTGGCCAATCAGATCGCCTCTTTTATGAATGGAGACAGTTATACCATCCTTCCATGACCTTGGAAAAAATCTTTCACTTTATTGATACTGAAACTGAGCAGCAAATGTGTTCAACCCTTAAAATTGCCTAAGCAAATCTTAGGCATATGTTATTGTGTCCGAGGCACTGAAATGTTTTTATATTTTATTTCAGCAATAACCGATGACGTGGTGTGGTATATTGAAGATTTACTATGGTTCGCGTGGTTTAATCACGAGGGCAATTCCAATATACCACAACCATGGAGTTGGTTATTGCTATTATATAATGACATTATTTAAGAAAATAATACTTACTTTTCTTAAATAATGTCTTTGCATAATGGCACATTACTGTTCTTCCGTGGCTGGTGGTATACTGCTGCCTTGTGTTGATGTACTGCGCATGCGTATGGGACTTGCATTCCCATGCATACTCACTACATCAATGCTTTGAAACAGAAGCAACGGAGAAAAGAAAGTCTCTGTTGCTCCATTTTTGTTTTCTTTTTTTTTTTTTTTTTTTTTTAATTAAAAAAAACTTTAGGGCAGTTTAGGGTTAGGAGAGAGACAGCATGGAAGAAATACAAGGGATATCAGGTACGTATGCTTAATGTTAAATACCTGATTTCCCTAGTATTTTGTCCAAGCTGCCTCTCTGGTATGTCTGGAGTCAGAGCTAAAGATGTTATTATAGTTTTTTTAAGAAATAAAAATAAAATTTAAACAATATGCCAATGGAAAGAAGTCTGGCTGACTGGACCTTTTTCCGTTGGTATATTGTGGGATTTACAATGGGCACGCTGGTTGGGCTGGCCAATCAGCATGCTTGTTTTTGAATATTAACGGGGAGTCTTTATATAATATGCATCTGTCTATGTCCATCTGTGTCACTTTGTGAGTGTAGCATAATCAGATGGCTGAGCCTCTCTGTAAAGGAACTACACTTATTTGTCAACATGCACCGTATGGTTGTTCAGAATATTTCCTCCAGGTTTGTGCTTCTGCTTCTGTATAACAATCCCAATCTGTGCTCCTCCCAAAAAATTCTTAACTTCAATCTAATTGTTTCTACTTCTTGTTTTAATGGCATTGGCCTCAGCATGTATTCCCCACTTATTAATTAATTCACTCATTCGTTACCATGTTTAATTGCAAAGGAAAGCTTTATTAACTTTACTTCTGATCTGTATATTGATAATTTACCTGCTTTGTACTAATGTGACTTTGTTTTTTTAGCCAGATCATGATACTCTTTTATAGTTCCTCTTTTTCTCCATTATATGTTTTTCCTCACTTAATTGCTTAAACTGTCCACACACCTAACCTGAATCTAATTGTAAAAATTTTCAATCAAACTGTGAGCGATATGTCTTGCTTTTTTGGTGGCTTACATGTCTTTCATAAAAAAACATAATTTTCAGGGGAAAGTGATTCCTTTCAGGTCTTACTGCTGTCTCTATAATTGCTCTTCATTTTAATTCAACAGATATTGTACTGCAATCTATCATTGCATCACTTTGTTTGGATAGAAATGTAGAACCCTTATTGACCTTTTTGCTTACTCAAATCATGGTCTGTGATTAATCCTAATCAATTGATTTCTTGAATATTTGTCCTACATTACCAGATTTGTTCCATTGTTAGAAATGTTTATAATTGCTGAATAATCCCATTCCTGCTTTGGCCTCCACTTAAAAGTATATTTTCCTTCTATTTGGGCGTTCTTCACACAATCCTTTATATCTTTCCACAGCGAAGCATTATTCTCTAATCTCCTTCCAGACACCTACCGTGAACATTGCTAATATTAGCAGAAGTAATAATAGTTTTGCTACTGCCTTTTTATGAATCTGCATCTCTATGGTAAGTATTTTGTATCTCTTTAACATGCTAATGATCTAGTCTGAGATTGATCAAAGTTATTATCCCTCCCCTACTTCAAAATTCCATACCAACTATTTTTATTGCTGGATGTGGGAAGACAACATGACTTTGAATTAATGGTTTTCCGGGATCATCTGTCCATCTTTTTTCTATGTTTACACTATCTGTCTCTTGGGCAAAGTTCATTAATTCACTGACATCAACTTTTGCTTCTAGTCTACCCATAGTAAAATTCTTAACCTACTGTTGTTTCTAAAACTGGAAAACAGTGAGGTTCGTTGGTTCCAATCACTAATATTGCAATGTAACGTGTAAAAGTTCTTTTGGACATTTGACCCAGTATATGTCCTTTTCAACAAATTTATAGTTCACTATTTTATCACAGTGCACATTACAGCTCCATATATGAGCTTTTGAAGTCTACTTTGCTCTAGTATTCTACCATATTTCTTTATATTTAATCGTTGTCCCTATTACAACTGCAAAATACATTTGCAGGGCTTTTTCAATGCAGTTAGAGACTCATTTTTAATACTGGAATGTGAAATAAGAACCCAACAGTGTTAGTTTAACTACTGCAATTAATTTGCTTCCCTGCAAATCAGCTACCTTACTCTCTTATCAGTATTCATCCTTACTTATTTGATGCCCAGACTAGATCTACTAGTAAATAATAGAAAACAATTGTTTGCAGATTCATAGATGTATACCAGACTAACAATTAGTGGGGTCTTTACAAGCCTAGCCAAGAAAACCAAAATTTTCCCATGCATTATTGTGCTATAGAGGTTATTTTAAAGGGTATATGTTAGCTAGGGCATGATTATCTGTCCATCAGAAAAACAGATACCAGACCAGGGATGAATGTCCACTTTTCCATCCACTGGTCCAGGTTACACTTGAATAGGGTTAGGGAAGGGCTTGGCTTCACATGGATGTGAAGCCGCTTCCAGACAATCAGAATTCTCTGAGTCACATACCTGTCCCTCCAACATGAGCTATTTATACCACAAGCAAAATATAACTTCTTTGATCAAGTAGTTCTGATGCTGTTCATTCTGCAGACATGCAAAAGATCTATTAGAATGGGTTCCAATGATGCCTTGTATGCCAGGCATAGATCAGCTCTCAACAGTCTGTAGAAAACAGAGCACAGAGGGAGGACTTTGAGATGATCTGCATAGGATATTTTGTTTGTGTATTCTTTATGTGATTAACCTCTGTTGATACTCTAGTTGTTGCATGTGCCTGGCTAACTACATACGGATGGAGGCATTATACTCAATGATGGGTCTGAAAATTGCTGAATAAAGTGCCATGATGACAACCCAGGACCTGGATACCATGCCCTTACCTATAATTAAGCAACATAGAGTGAGCTTCCTACTACCTTAGACACATATTGGTTGAAAGCCAGTTACTATCTACACTTGTCTCCAAGTCAATGACAGCTTGGTCTATTCTTAGGGATATTTTATCGAATAAGGTATCTTGCAGGGTGGCAACTTTCCAAAAGGTACTATTATGCATTTCTTGGCACTGAGTTTTAAGCCATGGCTTTGAACCAGTCGTTTGTCTATGTTAGACCTTCCTGCAAGATGTTTGTATCTTGGGGGAATTCAATGACTGCTCCTAATTTGCAATCATCTGCAAACTTGATCAGCCAGTGGCCCATGACATTGACCTTGTCTTCTGAGATGTAGATGCCAAAGAAGAACAGACCCAACACAGAGACCTGAGGGACTCCACTAGAGACAAGCCTCTTTGTGGAGGTGGTCTCCAGCACTCATAATTTGAGTCCTATTTGTGAGCCAGTTGGCTATCCAGTGCATTATATAGGGGTTTAAGCCTAACTCCAATGCCATGTCCAAGTCAAAGTAGGCAGTATGCACCATTTTACTCTCATCCATTGCCTTGTTGACCTTCGCAAAGAAGTCTGCCAGCTTCAGTAGGCATGATCTACCCTTGACAAAACCAAGCTGGGTTGGGTCCAGTGTCTGAAGGTTTACTATGTCATTATTAATCAGTTCCACAATTATTTTTTTCCATGGCTTTGCAGATGATCCAACACTACCCAATATACTTTTCAGCTATCCAGAATTTTGCAGATTTTTTTTTTTTATTTTGCATCATATTTTAAGTTTTCCCTTATAAAATATGCAGTTTTCATGCAAAGCATTGAGGATTACAGTCACTAAATAATGACAGACTGAATTCCAGACTTCATATCTGTTTGAACTGTGATCAGTTCCTCATAGACTGCTTTTAATTAATAAAAGGTAGTCTGCCTTGGAATAATTCCTAACTGTTACAGGGTTCACTGGGTTACAGAATTAACTTTCATCTTGAAGGAGACAGATTTGTGCATATTTGTGAGTGCAAGTTCTAATATGCTTGTGCCTCTATTGCATGTTTGCACTATCTGGCCTAAGGTGCTTGTGTTAAAAAAGTCCTGAAATGTCTGTGCCTGGAAATTTAGTGTTGTGTAGGATTCTCAGTCTATGAAGGGGTAATTAAAGTTGTGTAAGTATGAGCTATGGGTTTCCAGGGTCATGTTGGGTGACTTATAACTTGATATGATATCATATGGGACTTTGTCAATGGTAATTTGCACATGGAGAAACTCTAGTACATTGCCCTGTTTAATCTCCAGGCTGAGACTGAAATGGGTCCAATTGGATCAGTGCTTTACTCCAGTTAACAAATTCAAAATAAAACCAATGTTGACGCATTCTTGTTATTTATGTAGATCAAGAAACCTTCACCTTTGGCGCACTTGTGCAGTTGCTGGTCTAAACGTATGGGAAGGCACTGAAGCCTTGCACTGCCAGGGGTATTCTTTGTGGCTTTAAACCATGCCTCAGTAACTGCACAGATGTCTGCATTCTCCAAGGTGAGGAGAACTTGCAGGGATTGGATCTTTTTGATTAGACTCCCGGAATTGAACAATAATACCCTTAGATTGCATTGGATAGACTTTGCTATGTTGGAAGGTTTCTCATTTGGTATTGCCTAAAAAAAGGCTTGATGGATGATGACAATCTTTTCACTAATATTCTAAACCTAGAGGAGACGGGTGCACATCATCCTTGGCAACACAATGTGGTCTGTTGACCATATCCTCCCATGCTGACAAATATTGTATACCTCTAGAATGACACCAGAAACTTCGCGACATGCACACACACATGCACACACACACACACACACACACACACACACACCACCACCACCATGTATGACTGCATACACTTGTTTGATTGTGATTAAATGAATGAACAAAAAACATAAATAATGACTGACAGGTATATTTCAGCTCACTGCTCTAAGAACCATACAGTGTAATCTACTGCACCTGCATTCTCTCCCAATCTCTTAGCTCAAGAATCAGAGAGAGACCCTCAGA
Source organism: Protopterus annectens (assembly GCF_019279795.1). Taxonomy (NCBI): domain Eukaryota; kingdom Metazoa; phylum Chordata; order Ceratodontiformes; family Protopteridae; genus Protopterus; species Protopterus annectens. Next base: position 1,701,390,171 of record NC_056731.1, read on the forward strand.
AATCAGGAAAAAAATTAAATAGTACTCTTATATAGGTAGAAAGTTGCTAGAAAAACAAGCTTTGAATTTCTGAAGGATATAAAAAGTTGGACATCCTGGAACATGATTTTCCATGTCTAATCAGATAGTATTTTTAAATCATGAAACATTATTTTCCATATATATTTTCTTAATAAAAAGTTAGTGAGGTCTTTAGTGATTTCTCTCCATACTGAAGACTGAAGACACACACACACACAGACGCACACACACACACACACACACACACACACACACACACACACACACCTGACTTATTGACTGGAATGAGGTTTATAGAACTCCTGTTGGGCATTTCTGCAGTATAGTAGGCTATCTGATAGGTTTAAAGAGTGTTTTATGATAACTAGGAGAATCAGAACAGTTATAGGATACTGGTATGGCTGCAGGGTGAGGGGTCCTAGTCCATTACCCTGCATAGGGACCCATTTGACCATGATCCAGCTCTACCCAATATACTTCTCAGCTATCCAGAATTTTGCAGATTGTCCATTTTTTTCACAAATAAAATATGTACTTTTCATGTAAAGCATTGAGGATTAAAGTCACTAAATAATGGCAGACATTGAAATTTCAGACTTCATATCTGTTTGAAAATGTATGCTAATACAAAGCTTGTAATTCTAGCCATTTTCTAAGTTTGTAAGAACAGGTTTTAAAATCTATCCCTACCTCTGGGCCTTTGCCCCCCACCCCATTAGTTGTAGCATTGTCCCAGATTCATATTTGAAGAGGTTGAGAGGTATGCTGCCTTCCCTTCTCTATGCTGCAAAATTCTGCTATTTATACTTTGAATTCTGCAGTTTGTGTGTACTTTTTGAATAGCATATATCTGACTGTCCTGATACTGTATTATGGCATGACTCGAATGTTAGTATATTATTATTCTTACTCACACATCCCTCCAATGCTATTTGTGATCTAGTCTTCATGATAGTGTACTTGCAATATGAATTCTTTAAAATGCAAGTTCCAGAATGTTCTTATTGCCTCCTCAGTATTTTCACTAGGACCAGAAGCTGATGTGCACAGTTAACAAATCATGCATAGTTGTTCATCTCTCTCTCTCACTTCACATACCCCTTGTATCACTTCTTAGAAAAGCACCAATTGTGCAGGCAGTTCTGTATAAAAAGAAAACAAAAAAAGGGGGAGCTGGAATCTTTACGTTGTCCCCCATTGTACTTCAAACCCAGGTGACGAGACCTTCCTTAACCTTAGAAGAAGGACGGCCTTTGTGCACCCATCCCAATAAAAGAGACAACGTTAAAACTGATGAACCTGGTAGCGGACAAGCTGTCATACAAGACCAGAGGTAAAACATCTCAGTATATTACTTTATTGACATTAAAGATTAAAAGCAAAAAGACCAGAAAGTGCAGCTCACCTTATCAACCAATGTTACACTTGACATTATCAATAGTTTGTCAGCCAATAGTAAAGCCAATCTTGTCCCCTCCCCCACCAGAGAGTCCAGAACAGATTGTCAGTGCAGATAAAAAGCATTTATAAATGTCAGCCTAATCTTGATATCGGAACTGCAGTCATGGTCATTCTGATACCTACATGAAAACATACAGTGAAGTGCTTCCAGAATAGAAGGAATTCTTGTTTCTGAATCATGCATCTACCTAATCCATTAAAATCTACCCTAAGTAATTTGTGGCAGTGTTTGCATAGGCTGCATGGAATGATACTGTTTTAGTGTAGTTACAGTACAGATAAATTGCATGCAACATGTTTTATTCTTTCTCAAGACTAACAGATGTAAATGCCATTAATTCTATGTTATGATATAACAATGTCAACCCATAACCTCTCAACAAATCATCTGTTATTCTTTAATAATGGACTTCAAAGGGAGATTCTGAATAAGACATTAGCACATTAGAGAACACACCCGTGGTACCAGGGATTCTGAAGAAAATGGCATATTATAATGATTACATTTTACAGATCTTGACCCGGAGAATCAGTATTTGTGTAACAATGTGTCGCTGCAGAGTGCTGTCCTGTAAGCAAGCTAAATGAAGATCATTATGGTATTTTAAATAAATAATATTTAGACTGCAGAGAGTATTAATGAAATGAGGACTGTACTGGAGAACTAGTGTTTGCACAGAGTGAGTTACAGGCAGCTGACCAGAAAGGCAGTTTTGAAATGCTGGCAGGAATATGAGTTTATCTTTAAAAAGTGTCAGCAGTTATCAGAATATTTAATTCACCAGAGCATCTAGGCACCTAATGGGCTTTTTACCTGTAAGAACCATTAATATATTTCTAAAAACAGTCCAGGTTTCAATGTGTATAAGAGAGATAAATGTGACTTTACACAGTCTAGACAGATAGTAATGCCTAGAAACTGGCATGGTGGCAAAGAATGCTTTTAAATAAAAGAAACATTTTTGTAAAGTTATTATTATCTTAATAGTCGTCTTAGGAAAATAATTTTCAGTCACTCATGCTATCCCTATATCCTCATTATTACAGAACCACATTATGCTTATTTTACCACATACAGACTGCCACATAAAAATAATTTACAAGAGAATTTGATTACATTATCATGAGTTTGTCTTAACTACCTGGCCTGACCAGAAATATTATAGAATGTACACACAATATAATTATCATGCACTCAGTAACTCATAGCATGCAATATTGGCAACCTAATATCTATAGAATCTTTTTAGTGTCATACAACTGATGACTTAAGCAATCTAATCAAATTCATATATCCCTAAACTGTTCTTTAAAGACCCTCTTACTGGATATTAAATAACATAACACTTATTCACAATGTTTCCATTGTATCAACATCATTAAAGTATCTCTCATTATCCTAAACCATTATACAGAACCCACTTGGAGTAGTTCCCTGTGCAGAAATCATGAAAGGTTAGCAGCATTACAAGCTTACTTGGACTGCAAACATACACATTTGAGTAGCAAATGCCACACTTATGAAGTTGAACTTTTTGATATCCTAAGCTCATCTACTTATACCCTTTATTAATTGACAACAATCTAAAATAGCACAACCCTCAAAAAAAAAAAAGAAAACCATCTCTGGCCACTTTCTTTGCAGTGTCTCAGCAACCAAAAGGAACGCTTGTCTTTGTTATTATTATATATTTTTTTTTGTTAGTCACCGTGACCCTATACTACTTAGTTTCAGGTTCATAGATTCATAGGAGATTACTAGGCTAACACCTTAATGGCCCTTACAAGCTTAGCCAATAAACCCATTTTCCCAATATATGTCCCATAGGTGCAGGAGGATGTCATGGATTTGTGCACATAAGGAACATAGGCACTACCCCTGGTGTGAATTTGCAATTCCCCATCCAATGATCTAAACTGCATTTGAATAGGGCCAGGGAAGAGCTCTGCTTAATGTAATTAGGAAGCCTGTTCCAAAGAAGGAGCAACCTCTGAGACACATATCTATCTCTCCAGCATGTTTTGTTTGAGTCACTACGTTTAGATCCCTAAATCAGGTGACCTTTATGCTGTTTGACTTGTGGATGTGTAGCAGCTCCCTCAGGGCTGGATTTGTGAGTGCCTTATAAGTCAGGCATAAATCAACCTTTAATAGTCTATAGCAGACAGAGTAGAGGGATAAGGCTTTTAGTCTATCTGTATAGTTCATGTTGTTTACATCCTGCATTCTCTTTGTGAGGAATATTTGAGGTCACTCCAGCTGCTGTAAGTGCCTAGTCAAGTACATGCGAAATGGCACACTGTACTAAATTATTGGTCTAAAAAGGGATGAGTACAATGGGACTATAATTTCCTTGGATCTGGATGCCATACCTTAACTTATAAGTTGGCAAAATAAAAGGATTTCCTCACCACTATGGACACATTGCTGTTAAAGTTCAGGCTGCTATCTATCTGCTCTGAGTCCACTCTAAGTGGCATGCTATTGACATTGTAATTTGCAGGGGTATTTGATTTCTCAAAGGGTATGAAAATGCATTTTTTTTACATTTAGTTTTAGGCCATGGTTCTGGCACAAATTGTTTGTCTAACCTAAATCCTCCTAATGATAGCACCCAGCTTGCATTCATCAGTAAACTTTGTCATCCAGAGGCCTTCCACATTTGCCTTGACTTCACTAATAACTGGCCTCTTGCTGGATCTGGATTCAGCCACTTTAACTACATATTCCCTCTCCATGAGCCAAATGGATATCCATCTGGTGACATAGGGATTTATGCCCAGTTTTGTGAGTTTATTTATAATATCCGAGTGGGTAATTTGGGTCAGATGCCTTGACCAGGTATAGTTGAGCAGTATATACTGTTTTACCCCATTCCATGGCTTGGTGACTTTCTCAAAGAAATCCAACAGATTTGCTTAGCAAGTAATCTGCTTTAAATGTTTATCTTAGCTGTTGTCTCACTCACTGAGCTTTGTTGTCTACTAAGGTGTCTTTCATGAAAAGTTCACATGCCCTTCATAAGTAATTTTTTTTAATATACTTACTTAAAAATGAGACAGGTGTGCAGTCTGTATGCATGCATGCCAACCCAAAAATTAGTGTTTTCTTGTCTTTTTCTTCCTCTAGTATGCCCTCCATCCCATTTGTACACTTCACATCACTGGTAACTATCTCTTCTTTCTTGTTTCTTTTATCCTACTTTGTAGTATTCCAGGGGTTTTATAGGCTCCTAAGTTCATAGGTGTGTACTAGGCTAATGGCCCTGGAGCCTTTACAAGCCTAGCCCATAGGATTTCCCTGGCATCATGCCACCCGACCTTAGTTCCCAGTGCCTCTGTCGAGTAAAGCCACTGGAGGGATCCCTGGGGTGAATTTTCTATTTCCCATCCACTCATCAAGATTTCTCTTAAAGAGGGCCAGTGAGGTGCTCTGCTTGACATGTATGTGAAGTCTGTTCCATAGCATGGGCAGTCTCTGGGTTATGAACCTGTCCCTCCTGCATGTTCTGCTGATTGTGGTAATGAGGTTGAGGTCTCTACACTGTGTGGTGCGGAGGGACTGGGATTTCTCTAAATGTAGCATTTCTAACAGAGCTGGGTCAGACATGGCTTTGTAAGTCAAGCAGAGATCACCTCTAAGTAGGCGATATGAGACAGAGAATAGTTGGAGTTTTTTTAGTCTGTCCATGTAGGATAAATGTTTAAGGCCTAGGATCTTCTTTCTGAGGTACTTTTGCAGCCTCTCCAGTTGTTGCAGGTGTTTAGTGAGGTGCATGCCAAATGGGGCATTGTAATCAATGATTGGCCTAATGAGGGAAGAGTAGATGGAGAGAATTACCTCTTTCTTCCTGGATGCAAAACCCTTAGTAATGAGATGTGCCACATACAATGACTTTCTGACAACAGTAGCAATGTGGTGGTCAAAAGAGAGGTTGCTGTCAACCTGTGTTCCCAGATCTCTTATAACACCTTCTGTGTTCAGTGGACTACCATCAATGTGTTAATTCATGGGAACTGGGTTTTTTCCAAAGGGGAAGATGACACATTTTTTGGCATTGAACTTAAGCCATGGTTCCGACACCAGTCATTGGTCTCAGTGAGGCCTTTCTATAGGATGTCAACATCACTTGGGGAGTTAATAATGGCTCCCAACTTGCAACCATCTGTGAACTTTGTCAGCCAACATCCCTTTGTGTTGGCCTGGACTTCAAAGAAGTAGATACCAAACAGGAGAGGACCCAGGACCGAACCCTGTGGGACTCCACTTGTGACTTGTCAGCAGTCTGACTTGGAGTCAGCTACTTTCACAGTGTGGGTTCTACCTGTGAACCAGTTTGCAACCCATGTGATATAGGAGTTGATGCCTAGCTTAGTGTGTTTTTCTATGATTCCTGAGTGGGGAATGGTGTCAAAGACCTGGCCAGATCAAGGTAGGCTGTATGAACCACCTTGCCTTCATCCACAGCTCTGGTGACTGACTCAAAGAAGTTGACCAGGTTGAGCAGGCATGATCTACCCTTCACAAAACCAAACTGTGTGGGATCCAGAGTTTGGAGATTCCCTATATCCTTGTTTATTGGGTCTATGATGATGCATTCCATAGCTTTGCATATCAGACTTTTCAGGCTAATGGGGCAATAGTTCCCAGGGTCTTTAGTTGCTCCTCCTTTGTGTAGCAATGTGCCAGTCAGTAGAGACAAAGCCTGAGGTGAGGCTTTGGTTGAACAGGGCACACAGGTGAGGTGCCAGTTCACTCTGTAGTTCATGTAGAACACATCCCAAAGAAGCTGTATTCTTGGCCTTGGACAGTGCTGTTTTAACCTGTGCAGCAGTAATACTGGGTGTCTGGCAATCTATTGGTGTTGTGACTGGTCCCTTGGGGGGATGGGTAAATTTGGCACTGAATCTGTCAGCCAGTATATTGGCAATATCTGTTGGTTCGGTATAGGAGGTACTATTGTGCAGTAGCTCAGAGCAAATCTGGGTATTGCCAAGGAGATTCTTTACATAACTATAAAATGCCTTGTGGTTGTCTTTACTATCTGCTGCAATTCTGTTTTCATAGCTAGCTTTAGAGGATTTGATGAGAGATCTCAACTTTTTGTTGAGACTAATAAGGAGGTTTTTCCAGTCTTTGGATTTCACCTTATTCCGCATCAGTTTTCTCCTTCTGTTCTAGAGTTTGTTTATGGCAGGGGACCACTAGATTGGCTTCTTTTTTCTGGAGGAGAGAATCTTGGTTCTATTGGATATGGTGAGATCCATGCATCTGTGTACGTGTCCGTACATTGCATTGGTGTATGATTCGGTGGTCATGCAACTGATCTCCATTTGCATGGGTGCTGTGAATTTAGCTCTGTCTCTTTTTAGTAGCCCAAAGTTAGCTTTGGAGAAGTTTTTCATGGTGGTTACCTTTGCGTGGAGTGGGTGGGAGGGATGTGGATTTCCAAGGGGATTTGTTTGCGGTCCGATCTAACCAGGGAGGAGCTGGCTGTTGGTGTAGAGCAATGGTCACTCATGTTAGTAATGACCAGGTCAAGGATGTTGCTACCTCTAGTGGGGGTAAGAACGAGCTGGTCCAGGGCATTGGAATTAATGACCTCCAGGAAACATTGGGCAAGTGTATTGATACATGAGTAGTTTTCCCAGTTAATGGCAGGGTAGTTGAAATCACCCAGTATGAGAGTATTAGGTTGGACCTTAATATTCTTCAAGGTGCTTAGGAATGTGGAGTGTGAGTCTTGGGACATGGTTCGGGACCTATAGCAGGCTATGACCTGAATCGCTGTCTTACCCAATGTTAGCTGCACCTGAAGTATCTCAGATGCATTATGTTAGGCTACCAGTCTGGATGTGTGAGCATCCTTTATGAATATGAAAACACCACCACCTTTGGAGCTTCAGTCCAAGTTCTGGGGCTGAAAGATATGGAATGAGTTATAGCCTGGTAGTGCAGGGGTGCTTTCTGCTGCCTTGAACCAGGTCTCTGTTACGGCACAAATGTCAATGTTGTAAGGAGTGCTTCGAGCGAGTGCATTTTGAGATTTAGACTTCTAGCATTGAGCAGCATGACCCTCAGATTGCATTTGTATGTAGCTGTTATGGTTGTAATTTGGTCTTTGGAACACCATCTAACAAGGCACTATAGGGGTAGCAAGAGCCTTGGCCAGTATCCGGAAGCCCAGGGGTGAAAGATACAGGCCATCTCTGGCAAAGCATCAAGGTCTGGCAATCTTGTCATTCCAGGCAGACAGATACTGGATCCCCTTAGAATGACACCAGAAACTTAAATAACAAAACGGTCGGCCAGCAGACTGTGGCAAATAAATGCATATTAAAGCATAATGAAAAGAGCAATGGCTACAAAAAATCAAATAGCCTTCATCAGTGTTAATACAAGTACTATAACTCCATTGCTCTATTTTATACTCAACTTGTAACCAAAATTGAAGCCCATTGGCTGTTCAAAAATTCTCCTTGAGACTTGGTGGAAATAAACCACCCAACTTAATAATCCAGTTCTTTTCTTTTGTATTTAATATTGAATTCCATCCAGCTTTATTGGTTCTGTTAACCATTATCCTATCTATAACAGTAAATCTAAAATGTGCATTCCTGTGTACCAATGAATGTTTGTAAAGGATACACAGGCAAGCACAGGCTTTTAAATCAGAAAGTTGAAAGAGATGGAAAAACTGCCCAAATGGCCAATATACTACAATTTCTGGGCCAGAAACCACTCCTCTTGTGGTAGATAGGCTACCTTGTGCTTACCATTCCCACCGATAAGCTAGAAGGCTTTCCTCCAACACAGAAAGGCTTGGGGGCTCAGAAGCTTGCAAACAGTCCTGGATACAGCAAATCTGTATCTGGATTAGACCAGTTACAGGAAAGGCAGGAAAGAAGCTTAGAATTTAGATTTTTTTTTTTTACAGAAAAGCAGGTAAAACAGCACTAAAACAATTCAAGTGCAGTGCAAGCTAGCACACTTGAGTGTGTAGCAGTATTAAAGCACGTACAGTTTAAATAAATGCAATTTATTCAAAATGTATTCTGAACTGAAATCAATTATTGTTTTATTCAACTCTGAACAGTTAAAAAGTATCAACAATTATACTTATCAGCTGAGAAGTGCATTCAGAGCACAGGAACATTGTAGCAAAGTTTTTTTTTTAGTAAAGTGGAAAGGGAGAAAGGAGGAGCAGAAGATAATTCAAGGTTAAGAAACTAAGTGGGTTGGCCTTCTCAGATGTTTTCTCTGTATGTCTGTATTAGGTAGAATGAGCTAATGACACTACACTGGGAGGAGTGTCCCAGATCAAATTTACAGTAGGGGCGGGCAACTGCAAAGCCATCAAGTAAAAGAATAGGATACCAATAGGGAGAGAGGGTGGGAAACTAAACCAGTTATACAATACACTCCTTGGCAAGAAATCAGAACAAACAAACACAAACAGATGTTTAACAAGTGGAGAAAATTTCCAGTTAATACCTCACAGACAGTGAAACTAGCTAGAAAAGATTTACAAACAGTGTGACAGTAAGAAAACTTATTTATCAGGCCCTGTGAGGCAAAAAAATTCAGTACAACCATGCAGATTAGTTTATAGCTATAAAATACAGTAAAAAGTATGCAGCAGACAATAAATGTGCTATAAATATCTATAAGTAATAACTAGCAAAAATAAGCAAAAAAAACAGGATATTTAAAGTTATATATCACAGATGAGTTTTGCTCTGTGCCCTTCCTCCGTTTAGCTCTGTGTAAAATGGCAGAAACACTCCCAAGGTAACCTCTTAAGTAACAGAAAGTTGAAACTTGAAACAACTTTAAGAACAAGCTTGAATGAACCAATGAGGTGCTTACTCTAAGCCGTAGTCCAGGTAACCTCAGTCAGCCAACGACCATAATCATTACACTCTCACTGAAATGCAAAATGGTTTCTGCTAAACTAAGATGGCCTGGAACATGTGCTCAGACACACAGCCTCTGCAAACAACCAACTAGGCTCAGAACACAAGCCTGAATGTGGACAATGCTCCAGGTACTACCTAACACTACTTAAGCAGAAAACACTACATAAATGTTTATCACAGCAGAAAAACAGCAGTGAGCCTTTAAATTAAAGTTTTAAACAGATAAAGGAGTAAGGAGACTCTAGAGAATGCTTTTAAATGCAAACAAACCAGTTATATGATACACTCCTTGGCAGGAAATCAGAACAAACACAAACAGATGTTTAACAAGTGGAGAAAATTTCCAGTTAATACCTCACACACAGTGAAACTAGCTAGATAAGATTTACAAACAGTGTGACAGTAAAAACCTTAGTTATCAGGCCCTGTGATGCAGAAAATGTTAGTACAACCATGTGGATTAGTTTATAGCTATTTTTACCATTTATTCCACAATCTTTCTGTGTCCCTGCTAATTTTTGCTAACCCGGCCTTTCTCCTTCTCACAGTTGGAAATCTGTTGTGCAGGATGTGTTTATTTGTCCAAGTTCTTGTGGTGGTACATTTTACTTCATATGCCATCATTCTTTGTGCTATGCTGTCATTACCCTCTTTCTCCTTCCTGTCTTCCTGCTCCAACTCTCACGGAATATTCCTACAAAGTTTCTTTCTTGCACTCTGAACATCTCCTTCATATTTCTGAAAGAATTTCTCACACTTAGCATGTCCACTCACTTTCCTAAAATGTGTTTCATCCCTGTCATATTGTTGCAGCATGCCCAATATGTACTCTCTAGTTTTCTCCTGTCTTTTTTCAACCTCACAGGAATGAGGAATTAGATTGTTAATTAGCAGTCCCACATTCTCTAGACCTTTCTTGTTTCCTTCACTATCTTTTTCATTTACTTACATTTCTTCATGAACAGCACCTAGCCTTCTTCTCCTTCCATGTTTTCCTTAGGTCAGGTCCCTTGTCACTTTTTTACTCTCTTCTGAAGTCTTTATTATAGATGTTTGCCATTAGCTTTATCTATGTTTATTAGGGAGATCAGTCTGTAGTTTCCTCACTTCTGATGGACTACCACTCTAGGCTTCATCATAGAGTGTGTGACAATCCCTGAGATGGCTATTCCCTCAAATTCTGCCAGTATTATTTGCCGGAACCCCCCCCACACACACACACACACACACATACACTATTTGTAATATTCAGATGGGTAGCCATCTGGTCTTCTTGATTTTCAATAATTCATCCCCATCACTGCTTTTCTTAGTTGATTCCAGCCTCTTCTTTTATGTTGCATCTATATTTTCTCCCTCTTGGTTTTCTGTCCAAACCCAGCATTCTGCCTCCTCCTGATCTTCTTGTCTGTATGGGTCTTGATAGTCCTTATTTGCCTTCTCTTATTTACTTGTCCTTCATTGCTTATCTTTCTTCATTACTGAATATACTTTTCATCTCCCTGTTTTTTTTTTTTTGTTTTTTTTTTTAAACGTAGAACTTATTTAAATGTTTTTAACTTTGTTTGTCCCTTCCCCTGTGCTCTTGTTTGGCTTCATTGTGCCTTACTTTAGTTTCACTTTGATTACCGTGCTGATCCTTTTCTGGCTCTATTTAATTGGTAAGGCTGGTTTATAATGCCATGCAGTGATTATGACTTCATTTGGAGCACAATTCTGCCCTTCTCCTGACCTGTATGTCCCCTTCTCCTGTTGAACCCCTACATCATGGCTGCTGGGAGATTCAAATTTGCTTCTGCCTCCTATTTAGTTCATCTACAGTCTTTGGTGACCATGTCATAAAATCTTTTGCTCATGTTCCTTGTGCATCATGTGTCTTTCACCTTTACACAATGTCATGATTTCTGCTGGAAAGACTATCCAAGCCATTAGTTCCTTGGATTTTTTTTTTATTTTTTTTTTAGCATAAGTAATTTTTCTTTATTTATATAGGTCATCTGAAACACTTTTGCCACTTTGATGGTTATGTCCCTAACAACATTTTTTTTGGGGGGGCACACAATAGTTGACTATCAGGCCACTTACATCCTCACTACTGACTCACTTTTGTATCACTTCTTAGCAGATGCCTGGTGATCCCTTTGCCAGGAGAGTCTCCCATAGTGGAGACCTCATGCTCTAAGGCAGGATCTATTGGATTAGTTAACCCAACAGACAAGCAGTAAAATGGAATGAGATGGGCTGGTGGAGAAGCAGTTATTCATCCATATATATGTGGGATTTTACTTGGCCTATCTGCCTGCCCCTGTGTGCTGATGATACTGTGAAGGTTGAGCTGACAATGGGAAGACCATATCGTGTGCAAATTCTGATCCACCCATAAGGTGGGTCTGCTTTCCTCAGTTTCTTCACCACACCCTGACATAGCCCATTGGATGATGATCTGACATGTCACTTCACCCAAGATAGGTATGCCCATCCTCCCTGTCACTCCATCATTCACAGATGTTGGTAATCAAACTTAGGTCACCTGCTCTGTAGTCAGGGCTTTATCCCTCTATGTTACCAGAACAACTGTGATCATATAGTTTTTAATCCAGGACAAGCTTGTCCAGAGTAATATGTAATTTAGGGGTTCTCCTGTCTGCTGGCACATTCCGGTCTTGTGAATACTTTATACGCATTCACCTCTTGAATTCTTGATAGAAAATCTTTCTTGCAGCAGTATTGTTACAAAACCTTTCATGTCTCACTCTTGGTACACTGTCTGCTGTCTCCAGTATCTTTATGTTTGAATGCCAGGAGTGATTCTCTTTGTCATGTAACTTGCTGCTTTGCCATCTAAGTAGTCAGCCCATATAGTTTAGACTGCTGTTCACCTCTTGTGTCTTTGTTCTCATCACTCGTCTTTCTGAATTATGTTTCTCAGATTTTTTGTTTCTTTATCATGCTCTTCAACTGTTATCATTGTCTCCCTATATCATCTGCCACTTACATAAGGTTACAGAATAGTAGGCACTTAGTTTGCTGTTCAGATTTCAGCAATTATATGCAATCCTGCATCAGACTTTGTTGTATGCTTTATTTTCCACTTATATCCCCAAATACATGCTGCTAACTGAAATGCCAAAAGTCTAAATGGTGTGTGTGTGTGTGTGTGTGTGTGTGTGTGTGTGTGTGTGTGTGTGTGTGTGTGTGTGTGTGTGTGTGTGTGTGTGCTAGAACTACAAACTTTAGTAAAACAGCACATGTTTGGTAGGGTACAACCTATATATTTCTGAGTACAGCAGATATTAAAATGCAATAATTAAAATTGTAGCATATACTCACCAAGATTTTAGTACTATACTAAATTATATTTAATTCATTTTATTATGCAGGTGTCCATCTGTCTATGTAGCTAGCCAGCTATTTGTTTTAGTAAGACCTTTTGTTCTGTTGACTAGGCAGATCACACTAATCCTGCAATCCTTTTAAAAGGGGATGTTAGTATACATGTTACATTCTACACACAGAAATGCCCTTTGAGTCATATGGACTTATGACATTAGTCAATATTCTTTCATAGCAATTATATTACTGTTAGCTGTCAAAGATATTGATCAAATAAAATAAATAATAGTTTTGGTAGACTTAATGAAGTTATTTTGTTTCTGCTTTCTAAAAATTGCTGCTTGAATAATACTTCTTGAATCAGTTCCTATGTTAATTCTGCTGTGAGAATCAGCAAAATCCTTTATAAAACACCATTTTTTAAACATAAACCATGCAATATTATTAGTAGCATTCTACACAGTTCTGTGTTTAATCTTGCACTCTTGTCTTTTTTTAATGAGGTACTCTTGAGAGTCTCGGGGAATTAAAGGGCTCCTTCACTACATTGTCTAGCTTCTTGTCTTAAGATACCCTCAGCATTTAGTCCAATTAAAGGCACATAGATCAGATCTTGAGATCGGGCAATCAGGCAGAGCATCTATCTTTGAGAACAGGACTGGTAGAGGATTCAGTTTTCTGGTCATTTTTACTCACATGATGCCACAATTCCCTTCAGACTCAGGTAGCTCTAGTGATCCTAATTATTTTTTCAGCGTGGGTACTGTACAGTAGTTTTTATTCCTCTCAAATTTTTATTACCAGTTCTCAATTTCTGAAGATTTCTCACTCCTTGAAGACTCAAGCTTATAGTTTTCCTGATGCTAATCACCACTGAATATGCCTCTCCACCCACTTTAGTTGTCTAGTTTGAAATCTTGTAATTGGGTAATCATTAGACAGCCTTTAGAGGCCATTTTTAAGACAAATCGAGAAGATATGTCTCCACACAAAGCACATGCAAGTCCCAGGAGAACCTTCTTACAATAAAAATGTACAATTATTCTGATAAATTAAGAGAATATTAAAATAATCTACTTTGGAGTAAAACTGAATTCCATAAGGTTATGCCCCTCAGTTTAATTTCTCCAAATTTTTGAGGTTTCTAATACACCATTCCTAAGTCAAGGTATGATTAGAGTTCATAAAATTAGTATGGTTTCAATCTTTGATGTTAGCCAAAAGTGCTCTTCTCTGCAACTGCAGTGTGCCCAGAATTGTCTTATCTGTAATTTAGCTGGGGTCATATGCACTGGTAGCATATCTAAGTAGGACTGTAAAGTCTTTTTTATTAGACCCATTGTTCCTACTACTATTGGAACTCTCTGGGTATCTTTATTCCCTATTGCTTTCATTCTGCCTGAAAATGCTGGTATTTTATGAATTTGTCTCTCTCTGTACATAAGGCACTGTAACTAGTGAGTATACAGATTTCAATCTTCAAAGCTACTTTTGTCTTTTTTTTTCAAGGACTATTATATTTATTTTTTCTCATCTATTGTTTTGAACTGTTGGTAAAGGGTGATTCCATGTGATATACACTTCTTTGTTCCCTATAATACTTTGCGGTTCTTGTTTTCAAGGTTTCTCAGCTATTTCTGTACTGTGGTATTTGCACAGTCTCCAGTGCAAAAGTCTTGCCACATTATTGCACCTTTCAGTATATAGACATTCTGCCATGAGTGTATCATACACAGCAAAAAGACGTGTGACTGTTTCCAGTTAGTTTTACAGGACCTGCATTTGTCTGTTTCTCCCACCTTTTCAATAGATTTTGTAAACCAGGTTGCATTTAATTCATTATCCAGGGCTGTCATTATCAGCCTTTTATCTTTTTATTTTAACTCACCTCTCTTTAACTAGTTCAAAGCAAAAAGATTTTTAACTAAACCCTAACTACTGTAGCACTCCATGCAGCACTGTAACGGGTCACTGAACTTTATCATTAAATTAATGTCTTTTCCATTTTTCTTTCCTTCCATGTCATCCTTCTCCTTATATTCTTTCTTTTTCTTTTTTTTAATTTGGCACATTTAGTTGCTTCTGGTTTGATTTCCATTGCAGCTTGACACCAGAATGCTTGACTTCTTCTTCTTCTTCTTCCGGCTTTTCCCAGTTAGGGGTTACCACAATGGAACTCCAGTCCGCTAATGATTGGCAGTAGATTTTTACAGTGCCGAGGTGCCAGCCCGACGTCCAACCTTCAACAAAGGCGTGCCCATTCACGCATGTCTTTTGAATGCCACTCGATTGCAGGGAGGACATGCAGACTCCACACAGAAGGCACTCCAGCCAAAAATCGAACGGGAGAACCTCTTGCTGTGAGGGAACAACTCTACCGCTGCACCACCATGGCTTACCAGAATGCATGACTAAACTATGCAAAAAAATGTCATTTTGGACTTCTTTTCCTTGTGTTTTAAAACATTCACTATGTTTGGATCTGATGAGGTCAGAAGACATGTATGGAGTCCCACAGCTGTAGATCAGTACATGCAATTAGTTTTAAGGCTGTCCCTGCCTACTTCAAAGCAAGGAATTTAATAATCTTGGTTTACCCTGATTTTTATATATCATCTGGTAAGAATGAAGCACTTTTTGTTTTCATATCCAGTTGATTAAATACTTTTTTGGGGCTATCCAATCACCTCAAAACTGCAAGTTAGAACAGGGAGCGCAACATGATTTATAGCTTGGACTTTATTCCTAGACGTCAAGGCAATTTTCAATATCATTGTTATATTTCTGAAGTATTCTCACTTAGCTTTATTCACATTTGTACAGGTTTTACTGTAGATCTTTCTTCTTCTTCTTCTTTCAGCTGCTCCCATTAGGAGTTGCCACAACAGATCATCTGTTTCCATTTTTTCCTGTCCTCTACATCTTGCTCTGTCATACCAACCACCTGCATGTCCTCTCTCACCACATGCATAAACCTTATCTTAGGCCCTCCTCTTTTCCTGTTACCTGGCAGCTTCATCCTTTGCATCTTTTTCCCAATATACTCTGCATCCCTCCTCAGCACATGTCCAAACCAACATAATCTTGCCTCTCTGGCTTTGTCTCCAAACCTTCCAACCTGGGCTGACCCTCTAATATACTTATTCCTAATCCTGTCCACCCTCGTCACACCCAGTGCAAATCTTAACATCTTTAACTCTGCCATGTCCAGTTCTGACTCCTGCCTTTTTGTCAATGCCACTGTCTCCAACCCATATAACATAGCTGGTCTCACTACCCTCTTGTAGACCTTCCCTTTCACTCTTACTGGTACTCGTCTGTCACAAATCACTCCTGACACTCTTCACCACCCACTCCACCCTGCCTGTACTCCCTTCTTCACCTCTCCTCCACACTCACCATTACTCTGAACTGTTGATCCCAAGTATTTAAACTCATCCATCTTCACCACCTCTACTCCTTGCATCTTCACCATTCCTCTATCCTCCCTCTCATTCACACATATATATTCTGTCTTAGTCCTGTTGGCCCTCATTCCTCTTCTCTCTAGAGCATATCTCCACCTCTCCAGGGTCTCCTCCACCTGTGCCCTACTCTCACTACAGATCACAATGTCATCTGCAAACATCATAGTCCACGGGAACTCCTGTCTGATCTATTTATCAACCTGTCCATCACCATTGCAAATAAGAAAGGGCTCCACGGTGATCCTTGATGTAATCTCACCGCCACCTTAAACGCATCTGTTACTCCCATTGCAGACCTCACCACTGTCACACTACCCTTGTACATGTCCTGTACCACTCTTACATACTTCTCTGACACTCCTGACTTCCTCATACAATACCACAACTCCTCTCTAGGCACCCTGTCATATGCTTTCTCTAAGTCCACAAAGACACAATGCAACTCCTTCTGACCTTCTCTGTACTTCTCCATCAACACTCTCAGAGAAAACATCGCATCTGTAGTGCTCTTTCCTAGCATGAAACCATACTGCTGATCACTAATCATCACCTCCCTTCTCAGCCTAGCTTCCACTATTCTTTCCCATAACTTCATGCTGTGACTGATTAATTTAATCCCTCTGTAGTTACTACAGCTCTGCACATCACCCTTATTCTTGTAAATCGGTACCAAAACACATTTTCTCCATTCCTCAGGCATCCTCTCACTTTCCAAGATTTCACTAAACAATCTAGTTAAAAACTCCACTGCCATTTCATCTAAACACCTCCATGCTTCCACAGGCATGTCATCTGGACCAACAGCCTTTCCATTCTTCATCCTCTTCATAGCTATCCTTACTTCCTCCTTGCTGATCCACTGCACTTCCTGATTCACTATCCCCACACTATCCAACCTTCTCTCCCTCACATTCTCTTCATTCATCTGCCCCTCAAAGTACTCTTTCCATCTGCTCAACACACTCTCCTCGCTTGTGAGTATGTTTCCCTCATTATCCTTTATCACCCTTACCTGCAGCACATCTTTACTAGCTCTGTCCCTCCGTCTAGCCAATCAGTACAGGTCCTTTTCTCCCTAGTGTCCAACCTTTCATACAACTATTCATACGCCTTATCCTTAGCCTTCGCCACCTCTCTCTTTGCCATGCACCTCATCTCCTTATACTCCTGTCTACTTTCTTCATCTGTCTGACAATCCCACTTCTTCTTCGCCAACCTCTTTCTCTGTATACTCTCCTGTACTTCCTCATTCCACCACCAGGTCTCCTTGTCCTCCTTCCTCTTTCCAGGTGTTACACCAAGCACCTTTCTAGCCATCTCCCTTACTATCTCTGCTGTAGTTACCCAGCTATTCGGTAACTCTTCACTGCCACCCAGTGCCTGTCTTAACTCTTCCCTGAACTCCACCTCACAATTACTCTTTTTCAGTTTCCACCATTTGATCCTTGGTGCTGCCCTCACACTCCTCCTCCTCTTCTGGATCACTAATGTCATCCTTCAAACCACCATCCTATGCTGCCTAACTACACTTTCCCCTGGCACCACTTTACAATCTCCAATCTCCTTCAGACTGGCCCTTCTACATAAGATATAACCCACCTGTGTGCATCTTCCTCCAATCTTTCATCTATTCCCAAATATTTATAATCTTCCTCCAGCTCAAGTTCCTTTATATCACCTTCCTGTACAAAGTTAATATTTTCTTGGTGCTACACCCTTCCTATCTTAAATGTTGCATTTACACATTTATAAAGACCAAATGTCATTCTTATATCATTTGGCAATGTTTTAATCATTTGTATTTGCGCGTTCAACTCCTCATCTGATTAACTACACTATTGTAAGTCATCCATAAAAAGTAAATGAGAAATCTTTAAATAAGGTTGCTTTCCGGGAGCCAAATTGTAACCATAACCTAATCTTTTAAATAAACAACTTAATGGGTTAAGGGCAATAGAAAACAGCAGTGATTAATTTGAATTTATAACCCTAGAATAATAATTTGTCCTTTGTCATGGCTCAGCTGTAAAGTGGTTTTCTATTGTTTTACGGTCACAGTAATGAAATTGATCAATATAGGGCAGTAGTGTAGCTAGTGCAAGGCAGAGGTGGCAACTGCCCTGGGGGCAAAGTGTTGGGGATGTGATCAGCTAATCCTGATCACTTTTTAAAGCATACTCCCCCGGATTTACGAAAGCTTGCACAGAGTGCAAGAAGTGTGTAGGTGACCACGGCGGCAATATGTCTGCCGTGCGATCCAGGTACAGCCGGCAGATGCGTGCACGAGAGCTGCTAAAGCTATTCTTGCATGGACAGTGTCATGGTATGCAAATTACCTCATTTGCTGGTGAAAGCCATGCAAATGAGGTAAATTTGTGATCCAGAAAACACTAACCTGTCTGTGGAAGATTAGTGTTAGCTGCAGAAATGTACTCCGTTGGTAACAGAGTACATTTCTGCAAATAGCTAAACGGAGCTATGACAGCTCCAAATAAAGGATGCATACAGTTGAGGAAGCATGCCAATGGCCAAATATAAGGCCACTGGCATTATATAATGTTTAAAAATATAACAATTTAACTTTTTTTTTTCCCCGATCTCCGATGTTTAAGCATAGCAGAACACCCTGCAAACGTGCGGCATTTATAAAAACAAGAAAATAATTTAAAAAAGCCAAAAATAGGCATTTTCACTTAAAAGCTTATTCTGTCATGCAGGTGAATGACAGGCAGAAGACACATGGCCACTGAGTAGTGGTTGCTAAGGGGGGGAAGCTCAGTGTGAGAGATGTAACCATGCATTACTAGGCATTCCTATGCAAATGAGGATAAGGATAGTAAATCCCAATTTTCTCCAGCATGTGAGGCATGTCCCAAGAGTGTAAGAGTAGGAGTAGGTGAGTAGAAGAGTAGAATATATGTGACATCATGAGGGGGTGCATCAGGGTGTGTAAGCTAATTGGAGCACAGTGGCTTGTGTTTGCTTTGAGTTGCTCAGGATTGCAAGAGGCATGCCTACAGTTGTCCTATTTGAAAACCTCAAACCAAAGGTGCACACTGTTAAAAGATAGGAAACCCCCTGCAAACATGCACACAGTGTGTGCACACATGTGTGTGCATTTACGCTCGTTTGCGCGGCGCTGCCCCGGCGGAAACAGAAAGGCAAAAGGAAGGAAAAGAAGTAGTAGGAAGTTAACCAAGGAGAACTAGCAGAACTGCCAGGTGAAATATATCAGAATCAGCCAATTACACAGACAGCAGACTAGCCCAGCCTAGCACTTTAAACTCTGCAAACACCATTCCCCCCTGTTTTTTCTCAAGAACTCTGCAACACTGCAGTATACAAAGAGGGAAAGCTTAAAAAGCTTAAGTCAGACAAAATGTTAGAGGCTGCTCTTGCTATCATAAACCAACATGTGCAAGGTGCTGAGGGTGGTGATGTTGTGAATGCTGCTGAGCAACCCACAGTGAGGAGACGGAGAAGAGTGTACAGACCCCGGGTAATCTACCAGGGGCTACATAAGCTGGAGATAGTGGAGCGCTATAGGGTGGACAGAGACCTCCTACAGCAAATTGCTGAGCTTTTCCGGCCACGCCTCGCACACAGAACCAACAGTGGGGAACCCATCCCAGTGGATACCAAGGTATGTGTAAACCTAAGAATACTAGATACAGGTACCTTCCAAAGACCATCTGGTGATATGATGGGGATTTCACAGGCATTAGCATCCAGGGTACTCCACCAGTTCCTGGATGCCATGTCAGCACATGTCAGTGAACATGTATATTTCCCCAATTCCTGTGAGGCATTGGCCAGCAATATGTGTTTTTTCCACCAAATAGCAGAATACCATGAGGTAGTGGGTGCAATAGCAATAGACTGCACGTACATATGCATCAAAGCACCACCCGGTGAGCGGGGTAGGGTCTACATCAACCGCAAGGGCTTCCCCTCCATCAACTGCCAGTTTGTGTGCGATGCCCAGGGCATAATCATGAATGTGGGTGCTGGATGTCCTGGAAGCTATCACAATTCTCACATTTGGCATCTGACCCAGCTGTACCAGAGATTTGCCAGTGGGGACATCCCTGAGGGTCACCTAGTGGGGGATGCTGGATATGCACTGGAGCCGTGGCTGATGACACCCATCAGAAATGCACACACACCTGAACAAGAACTCCATAATGAGGCATACGCACAAACAAGAAACATAATTGAGCGTGTGTTTGGGATGGTCAAGTCATGGTTCCAGTGCCTGGACACATCTGGGGGAGCCTTGCAGTACCCACCAACTACATGTACCCAAATTGGTATGGTATGTGCACAATATGATCCTGTGGAAACAGCTGCAGCAAGAACAGCATGGGCAGGGCCAAACAGCCCCCTACCATTGCCAAGGCCTGCACAGGCACAGCGTGACTCAGAGGAAGAACAACCTGAGCCTGCCCCAGTAGGCAGAAGGAGGCATGGCCAGTATGCCCTGACCTTGGCAAAGAGGCAATGCATAGCACATACACTGACTCAGTAGGAACCCTGGAAATGACACCTCTCTCTGACTCGCACATACAGTAAAAGGGATGCCTAACTTGACACTACCTGTTTTTAAACATGTATAGGGAGTGTACTATGTGCATCCGACATAGGCAGCCCTGCAGCACCTCCTGAGGCATGAGTGCCCTATTTTAAGCAATATAAAGCACTGCTAAGCACATTTTACCAGTATTGAGAATATTTAAATACAATTGGGCATAGCTGTGCACCGCGCTAACCAGCGCAACGTCGGGCAAAGTTGGGCAACTTTGGGCAAAGTCGAGCAAAGTCGGGTAAACACACCCACACCTGCTTTACTGTTCCTTAACCAGTCAGGTCTGCCCAACAGGAAAATAAAATGCAGGGACAGGGCTCAAACTCAGGATACTGTGCACTATAGTCACAGTACTGAACCACTAAGCCATGACAGGATTTCACTGGCACAGACACAACTTAAGTCACTCACACATACCAGTTGGGGGGGATCACATACCTAACAGTCACAGCCAGAGGACAATTGTAGACAAATGCAAACACAAACAAATGCTGTATCATGCCCTCTGAAGAGGCATATGAGTAAGCTCCCCCCAGGCCTATGCAGACAGATAACAGCAGGCCAGGCAGTATAATGTGGGTTGGGTAGGCTATGAAGTCACAAACTAATATGTAATTGGAGGCTAAGGTCTGTAGTACAGTGGTATGCCTCAAGCCAGTATGACAGGCAACAGTACAGACTGAAATGGAGTACCTGACATAGCAGTGCAGGCCTAGCAAATGTGCATAAGTGTCAGGTGTACCTCTCATCCTATGTACACCCATAGTAACATTCAGGTGTGCCCCCCCGGGTAGGAATGTACAAATAGTAGCTGCCCCCCCTGTATGCAGAAATGCTGATAAGTCTATGCAAATTGGCTCATGGAAGCCCTGCAGGCACAGCGTGCTTCCTGTCGATGTACAACACAAAGGTGAGTCCTGAAGTAAAAAACAACTTGAATTTTCACACACATATATAGTACATATATGCCTATAGTGGACATGCTCACACACTTAAACAAATTTAGCAAATGTCAGTCAACAACATACTGAAAGGTCATACTGGGCATGCTCACACACTTAGGCCATGTCTGAGTACAGCAGTGGGCCACACATATCTGGCAGTTTCAGTTCTTACTCCAGGCACATGCCACTATTCACCAATCCTGCCTTGTGCACACAGTGATATGAAAACAGACATATATAATATATTGGACCCCTGTCATAATCAAACTATGTAATACAAGCACTTAAGTTGTTCAAAGAAAGTGAAAATCCAAAGAAGATCAATAAATCTCCGATCAGTATCATCAAGAAACAATGAGCACTCCTAACATTATCCAAGCCATGTTCTGCCAAAAATATTGCCAAAGGGTCCATAGAGAACCATGAAGCTTTCTTTAGCTATGTCATAAATATCAATGTAAACTCATATATGTTCTGAGTCAGTGCAAAGTGTAAATGAATACATGTACATGACTGACATTGCCAACATCTTGTCAGACAGGTTCATACATATTTACCCCCCTCTCACTGACAAAAGGGCCCATTACCATACCTGGAGATTGTGAAAAGCCAGAAATCACATATACAATGGTTAAACAGCTCTATCCAAACCTAAAAACATGGTGTCTATGGGATGACAGGGTGTCCCTGGCTGTGTCATATGTGAACTCCAAAACAAACAGACCCTGTACCTGAACAGTCTGTTGAGACTCACCCTCTGTACAGGATATTAAACTTTTGAATGGGTTACAGCAACATTTGGCACACTCCACATGTGTTGGTGCACAACAGACCATGGGAACTATTGTCTTATAAGCCTAATAAGCCTGATCTGCAAGGCCATGTAGTCCATCATTATGGAACTCATAAACAGAGCTATTGGGAGCCTACAAACATCCAACCCTATCTATTTTGGTTTGGTCAGGGGCAGATCATGGTCCCTAAACCTGCTAGACAGTTTTCAAGGCAGTTACCCAGGACATACATCAATGAAATGAGATCCACACGGCCTACATAGTCCTTGAAAAGCCCTTTTCCAACATCCCACACACATGTCGTATCCACAAAATCAACAACCTGTGCATAAACACGTATATCATCTGATGGATTGCCAACTGGGGCACAGATAGATCCCACAAGGTAAGAATTCTGGTCTCCCTGTTGGACTGTAAGCTGGTAACAACTGCTGTCCCCCATGGCTCAGTCCTGGGACCCCTCCTGTCTGATGTATACTTTTCAGAAATACAGTCAAACATATGAGGGCTATGGTTAGCAAAGTTTGTGGATGACTGCAAAAAGGTTGTCATAATCGATGTTTGGGACAACAGAGACATCCTTAAAAAGTGTCTCAGTCAGACAGATGTGGTGTCAAAATTATGGCCTCAAGCTACAGTCATACAAATACCACATAGGTGCCAACACCCTAAATATGGAGGTAATAATAAGGGATCTATGGACACATGTGGATAGCCATCTTTACTTTCAGAAACACATTCACAAAGTGGTTAGAAAATCATGCTATGTGTTCCCACAAATTGCCAAAGTCTTTGCATGTAGGTCAAAAGAGGGTTCCCTCTACTCATCAGTCAACAGACCCATCAGAGAGTACCACGACATACTTGCGATGAATCTGACTAGGCACCTTCAGCAGCTGGAAAGACCATTGAAGTACCTCAACAAGGGGATTACTGGCCTCAAACAGTTGCCCCATGCTAAAAGACTGATGTAACTCAATCTGTACTCTGTTGCATACCGTCTACTCAGGCGATCTCTGCCCATCAGACAGGTCCATGTCCAATGCAGAACTGATGTACATGCTCTATCTGAAGTAAACCCAAGCTCACTGTGCCACATGCTCTAGGGATATAATAATCACAACAATAAATAGAACATGTTGGAGGGATACATTACTAACTCACAGACTTCCCTTGTTTTGGAACAGGCTCCCAACCTACATTAAGCTGAGTCCCTCACTGACACTCTTCCAGAGGAGCCTTGATGAGTGTATGTGAAACTGAACTGTCACACCATGGATCACTTCATCAGCTCTACTACACAGAGGCCTAGGGAACTAACCCCATGTGTGGTGCTAGCTGCACACTCTGACCATACTAATATATGCCTTCAGGCAGATAGCCCATTACCTACCTATGTACCTATATATGTAGGGGGAACACAGTATAATAAACCAAAGATGGATGGGCAGAGATATGTGTAAGAGGGTGACCATGACAGTGAGCCATCCAGGACTGTCCCACCCAGCACACATCCAAATGGCACAAAAGACATGAGGTCCACATATCATCCACTGTACATAATAGCCACCAGTATCTGTAAGCATTACAGTGTATGTGGTGCATGTGCCTGCTGTAAAACATGACTGTACAATGAAGTACACATCTACTATCTGTAGACATGTACCTGTCACATAGGTTCATAGGTATGTAGTAGACTATCTTCACGAAGCATATATTAGCCTAAGCAAATTGTGCAGCTTTCACCACCCCATTGGTTAGTCTCATAAGCCCTAGTTCTAATAGTTAGTACCCTAAGCCCCATTCTAGTGGGGCTGCTGATGTGATGTCTGGCGTGAATTGTCTGTTTCCTATCCACTCATCAAGGTTCCTATTGAAGAGTGTCAGTGAGGGGCTCTGTCTGATATACATTGGGCCTCTGTTCCACAGTAAGGCAAGTCTCTGGGATGGTACTCTATCCCACCAGCATGTTGTATTCATTGTTGTGATGAGGTTCATATCACTGGAGTGTGTAGTGCAACTCAATTTTGTTATCCTTAGATGGAGCATGTTCAACAGTTATGTGTTGGACATGGCTCTGTATGTTAGGCAGAGTGTGCCTCTGAGTAGGGGGTACACAACGGAGAACATATTTAGTTTTACCAGTTGTGTTGTATAACACAACTGTTTGAGGCCAATCCTCTTGGTGAGGTACCTCTGTGGTCTCCCCAGCTCCTGGATATGCTTAGTCGAGTACATCCAAAATGGTGCATTGTACTCAATGATGGGTCTGATGACTTAAGAGTAGAGGGCCACCACTACCTCTTTTGATCCTGATGTAAACACTTTGTTGATTAGGTGGGCCACATAGGATTTCCAAATCACTTTGGCAACATGGTTGTCAAAGGAAAGATGACTATCTACTTGTGTCCCCAGATCCCTTATTACTTTGTCAATTTTTAGGGGGTAACAACTATGTGGTAGTTTGTGGTTACTTTGTTTTCCCCAAAGGGGATTACTATGCATTCTTTCACATTGAAATTGAGGCCATGATTCTGACACCACACATCTGTCTCATAGAGTCCCTTCTGGAGAATATTTGTGTCATCCGGGGAATCTATTATGGCAAACACCTTACAGTTCCCAGCAAACTTAGTCAACCACAACCCTCCTGTGTTGGCATGTACTTCTGAGAAGTCTATACCAAACAGGAGGGGCCCCAGGACTGAACCCTGGAGGACCAGTTTAGAGTCTGACATGTAGCCAGCAACTCTTAATTTGTGGGATTTATCTGTGAGCCAGTTTGCAATCCATTTTGTGATGTATGGATTTATGCCCAGGTTGGTGAGTTTATCTATAATACCTTACTGGAGAATGGTGTCAAAGGCCTTAGCGAGGTATAGGTAGGCTGTGTGCAGCTCCTTTCAATCATCTGTAGCCTGGGTAACTGTCTCAAAGAAAACCACCCAGTTCAGGAGGCATGATCTGCATTTGATGAAGCCAAACTGGGTGTGCTCAACTGTGTGAAGGTTCCCAATGTCTTTATCGTTGATTTCCATTATGATTGGCTTCATCACCTTAAAGATCAGACTCGTCAGGCTCATAGAGTGGGAATGCAAAGGGTCTTTTGTGGCCCCACCCCTGTGGAGTGGGAAGAACATTGCTGTGCAACATCCTATGGGTACATATCCTGTAGAGAGGATTTAGAGAGAGGTGTAGATATCCTTGATGAATATGGATACATCCCCACCCTATGTGCTATGATCCAGGTTCTGATGCTGGAAGGTATGGAATGAGTAGTATACTGGTAGTGCTGGTGTGCTGTCTGGAGCCTTGAACTAGGCTTCTGTTACTGCACAGATATCAATATTCTCCATACTGAGAAGTGCCTCGAGTGTGTGCATTTGGAGGCTGAGACTTCTGGCAATGAGTAGCATTTAGCTCACTTTGTGGTTATTTCTGATGGTTGTGGGGTTTGGTTTGTCCTGAGTGACCGGTGTTCCACACCTGATGTCAACACCTCATTGGTCCGATCTGACCATAAGCTAATTACCCTACATATCCACATTCTGCCCCCACCCTCCATTAAGGAAACCATGTTAAAAAATTTCTCCAAAGCCAACTTCATGCTTCTTAAGACAGAAGTGGTGAACTTCATGACACCCATGCAGATGGACAATACAGTTCCAACTACTGAATCCTACACAATTGCACTTTATAAGCACTTACATGAGTGCATAGATTGTGCTATCCCAAACAGAACCAAGATACTATCCTCCAGAAAAAGGAAGCCAATCTGGTGGTTCCCTGCCATAAACAAACTACAACAGAAGGAAGAAACTGTTTAAAAAGAAACTAAAATCCCATGAGTGGAGGAGCTCCCTGGTCAGCCTCAGTAAGAAGCTGGGATCCCTGATAAAATCCTCCAAAGCTAGTTATGAAAACAAAATTGCCACTGATTCTAAAGACAACCACAAAGCATTCTATAGCTATGTCAAGTATCTCAATGGCAACACTCAGATCTGCTCTGAGTTACAGCACAATGGCACTAAATATACAGACCCAACTGATATTGCCAACATCCTGGCAGATAGTTTCATTGCTAACTTTACCCCCCTCTCACCCATTAAAGAGCCCATCTCTATACCGGAAGAATGCAAAGTTCCTGTAATTACGACTGCACAGGTAAAAACCACACTCTCCAAGGCCAGGAACACAGCATCCATGGGACCAGACAACATCCCAGGGTGCGTTCTACATGAACTACAGAACAAACTGGCACCACACCTAAATACCATGTTCAATCATAGCCTCACCTCAGGCTTTGTGCCTGCTGAATGGCGCACAGTAACGGTTATCCCACTACACAAGGGGAGAGCCACCACGGACCCTGGGAACTAATGCCCCATTAGCCTGATGAGCCTGGTCTGCAAGGCCATGGAACATATCATCATGGAACTTATAAACAAAGACAGTGGTAATCTCCAAACTCTGGACCCCAACCAGTTTGGGTTTGTAAAAGGCAGATCATGTCTCCTAAACCTGATAGACTTCTTTGAAGCAGTCACCAAAGCCATAGACCAGGGTAAGATGGTTCACACAGCCTATCTAGATCTTGCCAAGGCTTTCGACACCACCCCCCACTCTGGAATTATAGATAAACTCACTAAATTAGGTATAAATCCCTATGTCACAAGATGGGTTGCCAACTGGCTCACTGGTAGAACCCACACTGTGAAAGTAGCAGACTCCAAATCCGACTTCAGACCAGTGACAAGTGGAGTACCACAGGGTTCAGTCCTGAGTCCTGTCCTGTTTGGTATCTACTTCCCTGAAGTACAGGCTAACGCAGAAGGTCTTTGGCTAATGAAGTTTGCAGATGACTGCAAACTAGGAGCCATAATCGAAACTACTAACGATGCGGGCATCCTACAAAAGGGCCTCAATGAGACAGATGCCTGGTGTCAAAGCCATGGCCTCAAGCTCAATGCCAAAAAGTGCATTGTCATCCCCTTTGGTAAAAACTCTGTACCCATGAACTACAACATAGGTGGTAGTATACTTAACACAGAATGTGTGATAAGAGACCTTGGGACACAGGTGGACAGTAGTCTCTCCTTTGATAATCACATCGCCACAGTGGTCAGGAAATCCTTCTATGTGGCACACCTCATCACAAAAGGTTTCTCATGCAGAAAAAAAGAGGTCATTGTTCCCCTCTACTCATCACTCATTAGATCCATTATAGAGTACAATGCCCTTTTTGGTATGTACCTCACAAGACATCTACAACAATTGGAACGGTCACAGAAATACCTCACAAAGAGGATTACTGGCCTCAAACACATGCCCTACACAGACCGTCTCAAAAAACTCCAGCTTTACTCCGTTGCATATCGTCTACTCAGAGGTGATCTCTGCCTAACATACAAAGCTATGTCAAACCCAGAGCTGTTGGACATGCTCCACTTAAAGAAATCCCAATCCCTCTGAGCTACACGCTCTAGCGACCTAAACCTTGTCACCACAATAGACAGAACATGCTGGAGGGATAGATTCCTGTCCCAGAGACTTCCCATACTCCGGAATAAACTACCTATCTATATTAAACAAAGCTCATTAGCACTCTTCAAGAAAAATCTTGATGATTGGATGGGAAATAGGAAATTCACCCCGGGAATCACTTCTGTGTCTCTGCTCGAAAGTGGCACAGGAAAATAAATTTTTTGGGTGGCAAAAGCCAGGATACCTTTTTGGCTGGGCTTGTATAGGCCCCAGGGCTGATAGCCTAGTATCTACCTATGAACCTATGAACCTATGAACCTTTGAGCCTTGCCTAAAAAAGGTAATATGGGGGCAGCAAGAGCCTTGGCCAGTATTCAGAAGCATAGGGGTGACAGGTGCAAACCATCTCTAGTGAAGCAACGAGGCTTGTCTATCATGTCATCACAGGCAGACAGAGACTGGATCCCCTTTGAATGACAGCAGAAGTTCAGACAATTGCTGATGTTTATCATCTTTCTGTTATATTGCAGTATCATGTAGGTGAAGGTAAGATGCTACTCAAGGTCAGGGTCATACCAGCCTGGGCTACATGATCATAGAGCTACTATATATCTCTTGTCATGTTGTCCTTGGAGGTATGTCTCAGATCATTCACACTGACATGTACAAAGAACACATCATATATGTACCTGTTCTGGAGTGATGTAAGTGCTTAAGATATGTGGCAGATCATAGCATCTGACAGACAACTGACAGTGACTTTCCCCTTGTCCAGCCGAGTGAGTGGAACATATGTGTGCCTGACTATGGAGTCACCTATTACTAGAGTGTTGGGTATGTTGTTTTGCCTTAGGGCCTGTTGTGAGGCACACTGCTTTGGTGTATTATATGTTTTCTGGCGTGTGCTTGGAGGTGCATGTTGCTTGATTGTCTGCTTAGGAGGACACTCTCTCTTTTTCAGATTAATATTTGTATTCTCCGAGTATGGTAATGTGTATTTATGTGTGTGTTTTGCTAGTGCTTATATTGTAGGTCTATGTGAGACTGTTGGTATTGTGGTTGTATGACCCTACTCCTCGACTGTATTGTCCAGTATTGGGTTGACAGAGCTTAGCCACCGGTTTGACCTTGTGTATGCCAGCATGTGGTGCATCAATCCATATATGATATGGTCATGGCCTATGCATACAATACACTCACAATACACCTAGTATGATAAGCCTGCTGAGGTTAGCAAATGTGAAAAAAACCTTTGGGCAAACTGTAAGCAAGTAATGTCTGGATTGCACCCTGTAACTCCATATTGCTTGCTGAAGTGTAAAGACGCACTTAGTTTGGATTAAGAACCCCGCACTTGCCAACTGTGTGTGTGTGTGTGTGTGTGTGTGTGTGTGTGTGTGTGTGTGTGTGTGTGTGTGTGTGTGTGTGTCTGTCTCTCCCTGGGGAGAGAGCAACCTTTTTGAAGACTACTCACACCCCTTAAAAGTGGTATACTCATCTTTGACAAGTCTGATGATGTCACCATCCAACAAATATACATGTGGAAAGGTGAAATACCAGTAATGTGTATAGCGCGTCGTGTAAATGTGTACTGCTATAGTATCTTAATATAGTTAGGTAGGGGCTTGAATCCTATATTTACCAACTGTGTGTGTGAGTGGGTGTGTCTCCCTGGGGAGGAGCAACCTTTTTGGAGACTACTCACACCCCTTAAAAGTGGTATACTCATCTTTGTCAAGTCTGATGATGTCGCCATCCTACAAATATACCTGTGGAAAAGTGAAATCCCAGTAATGTGTATAGCGGGTCATGTAAATGCGTACTGCTGTAGTATCATAATATAGTTAGTTAGGGGTTTGAATCCTGCATTTGCTAACAGAGTGTGTGTGTCTTCCTGGGGAGAAGCAACCTTTTTGGAGACTACTCACACCCCTTAAAAGTGGTATACTCATCTTTGTCAAGTCTGATGATGTCACCATCCTACAAATATACCTGTGGAAAGGTGAAATCCCAGTAATGTGTATAGCATGTTGTGTAAATGCATACTGCTGTAGTATCATAATGAAGTTAGGAAGGAGTTTGAATCTCACACTTACTGTGTATGTGTGTATTCCAGGTGTGTGAGAGGGTGTGACACCGTTGGTCAACGTAGAGTGGGTTTTGATTTTTCTAGTGTATGACATATCACAATGACAACTGTATGTGCATTACACATGTAAGGTAGCTGTGGGGCAAAGCCATATACATACATGTGACCTCAATTATTTCATAGGTGGGTACTCTGCTTTCTCCATGAAAGCATCTGTTATCTTTGCAAGAGCGTGCTTGCACTTTCCAGACCTTAGGTCACTTCTGTATGCTTGTGACAAGCTTAGCCACTGCAGTGATCCCTGGGCTACATCTACTGTTTCACATCCACTCATCACAGTTTCTATTGAAGAGTGTGATTGAAGGTTTATGCTTGAGGTATATTTGAATCCTGTTCCAAAGCAAGCAAGGTCTGGCAAAGATGTCTGATCATTATAGGTGTGCAACAACCTCTGTGGATCTGCATGCAAACCCTTTATTGCTTATGTGCTCCACAGAGGGATTTCCAAAACCCTTTGGTAATGTGATTATCAAAGGAGAGATGACTAAACACATGGCTCTATGTATACATCAGTACCTGTTCCACATTTTGGGGGCTACTACCTATGTGGTACTCTGGGGATACTTTGTTTTCTAAAAGTGGATAACTATGCTTTCTTTGGCTTATAGCTTTACAGCATGAGTTTGACACCAAGTATCTGTCTCTATGATACCCTTTTGGAGGATGTGTGTGTCATCTGGAGAATAAAGTATAGCCCACAGTATGCATTTTCATCAGACGTGGGCAGACACATCCCTACTGTGATTGCTTGTACCTAAGAAAGCTATATGCCAAACAGGAGTGGTCCCAGAACTGAGTGCAAGTGAATACCACTTGTTACTGGCATAGAATTGTACATGAAGGCTGCAAATGTTACTGTGTGTCCTACATCTGTGCGTCAGTTGTCAGTCCATCATCTAAAAATCATTTATTGTCAGTCTGTTGAGGTTATGTATAATACCAGAATGTGGGATGGGTATGAATTGCTAGTGAGCTATAGCTTGGCTGTGTGGATCTCCCCTCCCTCACCTATAGCCTTGTTAACTGGATTGAAGTCTACTAGGTGTAGGAGCCATGATCTGGCCTTTAGAGAACCTAAATAGGTATGGTGCAGTGTTTGCAGATTCATAATTTCTCTGTTAATGAGTTCCGTAATGCTGTGCTCCATAGCCTTCCAGATAACATTTGTCTGGCTTATAGGTTGAGAGTTTCCAGGATCTTTTGTAGTTCTACCTTTAATCAATTTATGTTAACATTTGCACTGGGTTTTACGAGGGTGGACAGGATTAGGAATAAGTATATTAGAGGGTCAGCCCAGGTTTGAAGGTTAGTAGACCAAGCCAGATAGGCAGGATTAAGTTGGTTTGTACATGTGCTGAGGAGGGATGCAGAGTATATTGTAAAATAGATGCTAAGGATGAAGCCGCCAGGTAACAGGAAAAGAGGAATGCCTAAGATGAGGTTTATGGCTGTGGTGAGAGAGGACATGCAGGTGGATGGTGTGACAGCGCAAGATGCAGAGGGCAGGAAGAAATGGAAACAGATGATCTACTGTGGCAACCCCTAATGGGAGTATCTGAAAGGAGAAGAAGAAGACGTAACTCAACCCTTGTGGACTGTGAACACCATTACCGTGTGTCATTCCACAAGTATGTAACCTGTATTGAGGCTGCATCTGGACAGAGTGTTTAGGTGAGTGGTGACTTCATATGTCAGCTTGTGTATGACACAGCCAGGGACACTGTCCAATACCATTGCCACTGTGGTTTTGACTTTGGTAAAGAGATGTTTTAACTAGAGTGGTCGTGAATCATCAGGTTTTACATTCTTCAGATCTGGAAATGTGGCCCTTGTGTAATGACAGGGTGGTGAAATCTGCATTCATACTATCTGACAAGAAATTGGTACTGTCAGTCAGATAAGTGTACTTTGTGACCATTTACATTAACTGTGACCCGATCTGAGATTTCCCCTGTAGATTATAAACAACACTAAAGAAAGCTTTAGTGTTGTCTTTGGAATCCTTGCCATTTTGTATTTTGAAGCTTGCCTTGTATGTTTAATAAGGGCTTGTATTTTCCCAAGGATACTGACCAGAGAGGTTATCCCTTCTTAGTATGTCACTCTTTTTTGGTACAACTTCACACCTTCTATTATATATTTAGTTTATGGCAGGGGTCCGTGAGACTAATGCACTTTTACTGTATAAGTGAGAATTTCTTGTGTTTGTGATAGCACAGTCCATGCAACCCTGTAAGTGAACAGTGTGCATTACTAAAGGATTATGCAGCTGGGACAGTGTTAACCTTAGTAATGCAAACCAATGACAGATAGCAACAACAGCATCACCCTCAGCACAGTGTCAAACCGTGTCATACACACACATGCATACACAAGTTTCAAAATGTGTGTAGTACAACGCATACTGGCCACCAATAGAAACTATGGCGTGTTAACACTGGCCAATACAGGGCATGTCACCCTGCCCATGTGTCCAATATGCATGTACATGCAGACAGTGCACCTCCACCATGTTCACAAATGGAAACCTGCAAACGTACGTTGCACATACCCCACACTTACTGTCCACTGTATAATGCATGCTGACACAACTACACACATCAGCCAAGTGGCATATGGGCAAACAAAACACAATTGGAATAAACACTGGTGAAAACAATACAACATTGCTAATTACAGCTTTAATGCATCATGCCTGCTCAGCTACACCTTCAAGGATATCATTACACTTTACTGCTGACAACATGCTACACTTCCAACCATTGCTATACTTTATTAAAGTCACACTGTGCATCAGCACCATGCTAGCCTGTTCCTGCATCAATGTTACAGATGACAGGAGGTGGCATAGGTTTCATCATATGCACAGGGTGTGTTGTTGGTTTGCCAGAGGCCTACACTGAGCCATATAATCGACATGTGTGTGTGAGGGCCATGAGTACTGTTATGGGCCAATGTTGATGTCATGTGTGCAAGTATGTGTTTGCCCTAGGTTTCTGGTATATGTGTGTGTGTGTGCATGCACACAGTTCCACCATGTGGCTACCATATATGGGGATTTGTGAGACAGCTACAGACTGCACCTGGCAGGCTTTACAGATCACCATCTCTGGCCATGGATATGGAACCTGTGCCTGACAGGGGTGCCAGAGACAGTAACAGGTACTAATCCAGATTGGGTACTATCCGAAGAGGTTGACAAATGTCTACTAGATCCGGGTCCCTGCTGGGACTGGCCAGAGCCACGTGCATGTGGTCTACTAGGATGGTCTATGGACAGTCCCCCCCAACATTGCTGGGGAAGGTACTGGCACTACAGGAGCAACTGTGACTTGCTGGATGTCCACAGTGACCTCCAGCTGGTGATGTTGCTGGCATATGTCCATGTCGACGTCTCAACCATCCTGCACTGTCCTGACATATGGACATGACATTGTGGAGGACATCCAATGTCTCACCCCAATGTCTATCAATGACCTCAGTGTAGTTACGTATGGCACCTGCTAGGTCACGGATACTGTCATTTACAGAGGCGTAATGAGCCCTCTGTGCCCTTAGCCCCTGTCTGGTGTACCGCTCCATTTGTGTCTGTGCCTCCATGATAGCCTGGAATATGCGTGTGCTAGAAAGAGGTGTGGCACGTCTGCCAGGGGCATGATGACCAGCAGTGCTCTGATGAGAACCCCTGGGCAACTGCCTATGTGGTACTATTCCAGATATCTGGCTATGGCTGCTGTGTCCTGATACATGTGCCATAGATACCACACTGTCCTGGCCAGTGCCAACCGTACACTGTCCCTCAGCTAAGGGCAATGGTGATGATGGATGTACAGGCAGTATGACTGTGTGCATGGATGGGGTGGAGACTTGTGTACTGTCAATTGGTGGCTCAACAACAGACCCTGACAAACCTGCCTGTGCCTCAACACACCTATCCTCATGATCACTGTCTGTCTCAGTGACATCAGGATCACTGCTCTACTGAGCCAGCCCCACCTCGCCACCTGTGAGAGGAAAACAGGAAACATACTTTAAGACCTGAACATGACTTCAGACCACATGCCCACATGCACACATGTGCACATGCACACATGCACACATGCGCACATGCGCACATGCGCACATGCACACATGCATACATGCGGACATGCGCACGTGCGCACATGCACACATGCACACACACAAAACTACACTCCTCCTGAAAGCAGACACACACAACACCAGCAATCACAGAACATACACAATAGCAGGTGATGGTGGGGTACAGTATCACAAGCAAAACAGTCTTATCACACATGTCAGCATGCAGGACATGTGTTGCTCAACAGCATGCAGTGCAAGTGTAGTCAGTCCTTGTTACTAACAGTATACATGGCTTTGATGCATGTGTTTTGTTATTAGGTGATGGCCCTCCCCCTGGAACACAATGCATACATGGACACAACATTTTTTATTTATTTATTTTTATTTATTTTACATTTGTTAACCGGGCTAGTCTGGCTGGATACATGTCCATTTTCAGCAGAGGCCCGAGGAGAAAAGCTCCACTATAATACTATACTTTTACAGTTTAAAAAGATACAATTAGTAAAAATAGTAAAAATAACAATAACAATCAATCAAACAGTAAACATAAGCAAAGTACTGACAAAAGAAAAGTAAAGTCAAATAGAATGTACAGTATTGCCGGGCTTGTGTGGCTTGATACATGTATATTTTCTACAGAGGGTTGAGGAGGAAAGCTCAATTATCATACTAGAGACTATACAATTTAACAGAAACACTAGAACAGAAGAGAATCAAACTTTGGGTCAAAGCAAGATACAATTAAGTATACCGAGTTAGTTGAGAGAGCAGGTAGTATATAAGTTATCAGTCAGGATTTGTGCAAGGGCATAGCCAGTGATTTTGTAAATGATTTCTAATCTGTTTTTTGAAAAGGTAACACGAGGCTAGGGAGTTCAGTCCAGTGGGAAGTTTGTTCCAATGTGATCCGATAGTGTTTGCAAATAAGGAGTCTCCTGCTTTATTATGAGATTTTATAGTAGCTACTAGGAGCTTGTTGGCTGAGCAGTGAAGTGAGATTTGTATAAGGTGTGATAAGATTGTTCAGTATGGGTGTGTTGGAGGGTAATGTAGAATTTTAAAAGTGAGGACTAATTGCTGCAGGAGTATAAGATTTGGAAGTTCCAGCCAGTTGAGTTTCTTTAAGTTAAGACAGTGATGAGTACGGAATGGAGAGCCAGTTGCAAATCTGGCAATGCTATGGTAGGCTAAATTAAGTTTCTGAAGGTTAGCTTTAGAGATGTTAATAAAGGAGGAAGAGGCATACAGTAGTGTGGAGATGAGGTGAGTTTGGGCAAGTGATACTCGGGATGTGGCGGTAAGAAAGGGCTTAAGTCTGTAAAGGGCTCCTATCTTTTATTTACTGTCTTGATAGTTAAATCAATATGATAGTCAAAGTTAAGCTGATTGTCTATGGTGACACCTAGCAGTTTTGTGGAATAGTCAGGTTTGATGATTGTGCCATTGCAGGACACAATGGAAAAGTGATTGGAATGGATTTACGGGTTGGGGTGAAGAGTAGAAGTTTGTTTTTGGGATTTAGGAGGAGACAGATATGTTGAAACCATTTTTCTGCTGCTGTGAAAACCAATTGGGTAGAGGAGTGGAGTTCTGCAGGGGATGGAGCAGAGCAGATGAGAGTAGAATCATCAGCATATTGTATACAGGTGGATTTAGGGAGGGAAGTGGGTAGGTTATTTATAAATATAGAGAAAAGTAGGGGACCTAAGATGGACCCTTGTGGGACGCCTATAGTAACCGGGAGTTGAGAAGATAGATGGCTGTCCCAAAGGACTGCTTGTTTTCGATTTGTCAAGTATGAATCAAACCACTGTAGTGCTAGTGGGTCAAGTGACAGGGATTCTAAAGTGTGGAGGAGAAGTTGATGGTTGACCATATCAAATGCCTTTGATAGGTCTAAGAATAGTGCAGAGGAGAACAGGTTGTTGTTACGATTTTTGTTTATTGTGTCAGTGAAGGAGAGAAGGGCAGTAGATGTACTGTGGTAGGGCCTAAACCCATGTTGTGAGTCTACAAGTAAGTTGTTACTCAAGAGATGTTGTAAGAGTTGATGGTGTATGCAGCGTTCCATTATTTTGGATAGAGGAGATAGAAGGGCAATAGGCCGAAAGTTTGAGAGTTCGTTAGAGTTACCTCCTTTGTGGAGGGGAATGATATGGGAGATTTTCCAACAGGAGGGGATTTTGGATTCAGTTATTGTTCTGTTTATTAAGATGGAGATTGGGTAGGCAAGTTCGGTTGCAGCTAGTTGAAGATATTCAGCTGGTAGTTTGTCGGCCGAAGGGGTGCAAGGTTTGAGTTTAGATAGTAATTTGCGTATATAGGTTGTGGAGACAGTATGAAACTTTAGTATGGGGGTGCTGTTTAGGGTAGTGGTTTTTTGGAGGGATAGGGGGGGAGTCATGGTGTTAGCCAGAGAGGCGACTGTTTGAGAGAAGAAGTCATTGAAAGTGTTGGCTATTATGATGGGTTGGCTTTGAGCTAGGCTAGCTGGGGTAGGGGTTTTGGTATTCCCTGGATGGAGTAGTTTGTTTATACCTGACCAAAATTGTTTGGGGTTTTGGTTTTGGTTTTGTTGATATTTAAAGTGATAGTTCTTTTTATCCAGATAGATAAGTTTCTTAGTTGAGTTTCTCAGGTGCTTGAAGTTCTGGTGGTCAGCAGGGTTTTTTGTGGATCTCCATTTAGTCCATAATTTATTTCTAGCTCGCATATTTTGTTTAGTAGTTTTTGAGAGCCATGGGGCAGCCTTGGAGCTAAATCTAATTAAGCGGGGTGGGGCATGATGGTGTAGAATTTGTAGAAAGGTATTGTTGAAATGGGTTACTGCTTCATCTATTGGGAGGTATTTTAGAGTTGACCAGTTATATTCATTGAGTTCACTTTGAAAGGATGCTAGGTTAAAATCTGTTTTGTTGTGTATGGTATGGTAGGTAGCTTGCTTGGTAATGTTATATTTTTGTTTACAGATAAAGGTCAGGAGATGGTCACTGATATTGTCAGGGAGTATTCCTGTTTTATAGGAGAGGGGGTTGTTGTTAATTAGTATCCAATCTAGAATGGTTTGTTTGTGGGTTGATTTGTGTATTCTAGTAGGGGAGTTAATGGTTTGATGAAAGTTAAAGAGATTAACGTGAATGGAGGGTTTGGGAGATATGCAGGAGTTCCAGTCAATATTAAAGTCCCTAGGATTATGGTTTCTTGTGGAAAGTTACTGGAGACCCAGCTTAGGATATTTTCTAGTGTGTTGATGTTGTTGCCTGGAGGGATGTAAGAACATATGATATAAATAGCCTTGGTTTTATTAACTTGGAGCTTGGTACAGAGTATTTCAGCATTAGTTAGGGAGGGGGGCAAGGAGTCTATTGAGGCTACCTGTAGGTGGGATTTGTATAGAAGGGCCACTCCCCCGCCCTTTTTATTAAGACGATCCTGTCTTAAGGTGCTATAGCCTGGGGAGTAAATTCGTTGTCTTTGGTACTAGGTTTGAGCCACGTTTCAGTGAGACAGAGAATGTCAAAGGCATAGAAATCAATTAAGGCATGAAGTTGTGCGATTTTGTTGTTGATGCTACGAATATTTAGGTGAGCAATACAGAGGGAGTCAGGGGAGAAAGGTGAAGTAGAACAGTTAGTAGTTAGATTTGAGTGGGTGTGGTTGATGAGAGTATTGGGGCCAGGGTTGGGGTGGATGTCACCATGTATTAGTAATAGTGTTTGTGGGACTTGAAATACTTTTAGGTTTTTGCAGGGTATTAGGTAGAATCGTTTAGAGGTTAGGAATCTGAAGTGGTGTATTTTGTGGTAGAGAGGGGGAAGGTACGGAGAGGTTGATAGTATATTAATATGAGCTTGTTCAAGTAGAGGAGGTGTAGAAGTGGTGTGTTTGGCTAATACAGGAGGTTGGCTAAGTATGAGATATTCATAGGAGGTAAGAGTATGGTAATAGAGAAGGATGTTAAGGAGAAGAAATGAAAGGATAGTATTAAGGTTTAAAGTCATGTTACTAGTGGGATGTGTTAAGCAAGAGTAGGATTGTGTGGTATAAGTAGTAGAGTGAGGTGAGGTAGTAAGATAGGATTGTGGAGAGTGGGTGTGGTTGTAGGAGTAGAAGTATGGTATTGATAGGTGATGAGTACAGGAAATGTGATAGGAGGTTAGATAGTTGGGGGAGTGTCTAAGCTACTATAAAGGTAGGGCCTCTGGGGGTGGGTGGGAATTGGGGGTAGGATGGGGAGCGGAGTGAGCGTAGCGAACGGAGCGGGGAAGAGCAAGTGAGATGATCAGTTGCAGAAAAACAATCAGGCAAGAGGAGAGAAGCAGGAGAAAAGGTAAGGGTGGTCTCTAGAGTAGAAAAGTTGTGGAGACTATATGGTAAGTGGGGGGTAGGAGATAGTAGAGGATAAGGTAGAGGAGTCAGGCGTGAGGGAAGTAGCAAAAGGCAGAGGTCAAAATATGGACTGGAAATGTCAGTGTTTGTTGTAGTAGAATAGTCAAAAAAAATGGTTATAGGGTCAGTAGTGTGAAGGGTGCCACCTACTGGCCTGGGCAGGAAGGATATCAGACAGAGCAAGCAGGGAGTTTGCCAAGACAAAATAAGCTCAGGGTAGAGAGAGGTTCCTCAAGGACAAAGGCCGAGGAGAGGAGGGAAGGAGAAGGGATCTAAAGTCAGACTTGGAGGGGGGGGGCTGCTGATAAGCCTGGTAGGGGAGCAAATATACCCTGGACAGTAGTGTTAAGCAGTACAAGATTAGGACATACTTCCAAAACGGTCAACTCTGGGAAGCCAGTCTTATGTGGGAGAATGCAAAATCCTATTCAGGAATGGTGCTTAAATATGATGTCCACGGGGCTTCTTTGGCTAGGGAAGGACAGGAACCCAGGTGTACAGTCTGATAGTGTTATAGGTAGAGAGAGAGAAAAAGGGGGAAAAAAAGTAAATTAGTCAATACAGTATGTACCACTTAGCTAGTATATATGCCTTAAAACAAAGAACAGGTCAGTACATAGACTTATACAAGACACATTGCATTAGGTGGTTTAGTTAGGCTGCTAATAAAACACACTAGGGATTTCAAAAACAACCTTGCAACAGTTATATGTTAAAGTAACAAATAAGCAAGCGAGATCTACCACACTGTTTAAATGGGTTCAACTCTGCAATATGAGTTACAAGCAGTCAGCAGCTTAAAAAGAAATGGCAGGACACAACATTCACAGCCATGCATCTATAACCAATTATTACAGGATCCCAAGGGGGGATACAAGGTAGAAATATAGCGTTGCTTCAATGTGTATAGGTCAAAATATAACATACTTTGTGTGCATCTGTGCACAGAGCTAAAAGGCATTAGTCAAGAGCATTATAAAGGAAGCAGTGTGGAAAACATTCCAGTAATAAACACTTGAACATAGAACAAAGTCTTGAACAGCTACAGTTTCCTATGAATGCCAGCCAGAAGTTGTGGGAGACCACGTGGAGGCTGGTCTTAGGCAAGGAACGCTGCAGCAAGGGGTAACGCTAACAACAGAGAGGTTAACCGCTGCTAGGTATAAGTATTTAAATAGGTGCCTTAGGAGCTGCACTATCCAAATAATCAGGCCTGGCGAGAGCGGGAAGCCGAACGCTTCCGCTGAGGCTGTTTGTTCTAACAAAGCCTGCCAAGCGTAACCCCTGCTAGGTATAAGTAGTTACATGGGCGCCTTAGGCGCTGCACCATCCAAATAAACAGGCTTAGAGAGAGCGGTAAGCCAAACGCTTCCGCTGTGGCTGTTTGTTCTAGCAAAAGCAGCACTAAACACAGATTGACTTTAGCAAAGGTAACGTAAATATTCAATTGTGGTGCCAGTAAAACATCAATGGCTCGTAAGCGTTATTAAGACAGTAGTATGCGATGCATAGAGTGAGCGGTGAAAGTATATGCTACAATTATGGGTAATTGCCTAATTGTAAAGACAGGACATAGGCACGGGTACCGCTGGTAGTAAGATAAATAAAATAGCAGATAAACTGTTGTAACGACCATGCGTGATGGCTGGATCAGGGCCAAACAGGAGTAGAAAAAGGGTTGATAACCCATTTCCGCAAGTTCCTAGTGAACAAGGCTTTCCACGTGGTTCCCAAACAACATCGTAAAGTACAGTTCACAGTTCCAGGTATACAGAGCTACTCCGACACAACTCGGATAACAGTAGTGGATACAAGTGAAAAAAACAAAGGAATAAATGAAACAAAACACATAAACAGTGCATCTAAGCAAGTACTCACATGCGGGATATCTACTCCCAGCCCGAGGAGACACAGCAGCCCACAGAGGGATAGACTATAGGGAGGAGTCGGCTAGGGGATGGGTGTATTAGTAGGATAGAAACGGAAATGAGGCTGGGGGGGAGGAGACAGGTAGGGATAGTAGGAAGTAGGAGTACAGGGCAGAAAAAACAACAGCAAGTAGGTGGAAATCTGGAAGCTATATGTGAGGATGGCAGGGATGGAAGGAAATGTGGTAGAGTAAGAGCTATAGGGAGACAAGAAATCGAGAGTAGAATACTGAGGGGGAGATGATGGTCATAAGGAGGTGAGCATAGTAAGGGGTAGGGAAGGTAGGGAAGGCAAGTAAAAGAGTAAATCACAGTAGTATGCGAGGGAAGGAACAGGCAGGTCAAAAGAAAAGTCACAGAGTAAATACAGGTAAGACAGGGAGAGGGGGATCGGGGGTGGTAATGGAGAATAGGAATAAGCAGGAAGAGCAAGTGAGATGATCAGTTGCAGAAAAACAATCAGGCAAGAGGAGAGAAGCAGGAGAAAAGGTAAGGGTGGTCTCTAGAGTAGAAAAGTTGTGGAGACTATATGGTAAGTGGGGGGTAGGAGATAGTAGAGGATAAGGTAGAGGAGTCAGGCGTGAGGGAAGTAGCAAAAGGCAGAGGTCAAAATATGGACTGGAAATGTCAGTGTTTGTTGTAGTAGAATAGTCAAAAAAAATGGTTATAGGGTCAGTAGTGTGAAGGGTGCCACCTAGTGGCCTGGGCAGGAAGGATATCAGACAGAGCAAGCAGGGAGTTTGCCAAGACAAAATAAGCTCAGGGTAGAGAGAGAGGTTCCTCAAGGACAAAGGCCGAGGAGAGGAGGGAAGGAGAAGGGATCTAAAGTCAGACTTGGAGGGGGGGGGCTGCTGATAAGCCTGGTAGGGGAGCAAATATACCCTGGACAGTAGTGTTAAGCAGTACAAGATTAGGACATACTTCCAAAACGGTCAACTCTGGGAAGCCAGTCTTATGTGGGAGAATGCAAAATCCTATTCAGGAATGGTGCTTAAATATGATGTCCACGGGGCTTCTTTGGCTAGGGAAGGACAGGAACCCAGGTGTACAGTTTCCAAAATGGTCAACTCTGGGAAGCCAGTCTTATGTGGGAGAATGCAAAATCCTATTCAGGAATGGTGCTTAAATATGATGTCCACGGGGCTTCTTTGGCTAGGGAAGGACAGGAACCCAGGTGTACAGTTTCCAAAACGGTCAACTCTGGGAAGCCAGTCTTATGTGGGAGAATGCAAAATCCTATTCAGGAATGGTGCTTAAATATGATGTCCACGGGGCTTCTTTGGCTAGGGAAGGACAGGAACCCAGGTGTACAGTCTTCTGTTATGACTGTAACTTCCACAACATTGCCGTGCAGGTATTCATAACTCTGTGATGTACTGTGCACCATAACTCACAGGTGTACATACCATTGCAGGAAGTGTATCTGTGTGTCAGATAGGTATCTAATGCTGATTACAGCCTATGTGTCTTTAGCAAATAATTGTGGACACATTTTTAGCACAAGCATGATGAGTATTCACACAACATCATCAGTGGTGCATGGATAATTGATGGAATACCATTCAGCCACATACCCAATGTACGGTACTTATGGTGAGTGTAGATCATATTGTGGACATGCCAGTCTCATCCATGACATGGCATGCTAAAACACAACTGCATATTTAAACACTACACATACCCAATCTGTGTCATATAACCTAGCCACTTGATAGCATCACAAGACATATATGTGTCAGTGGTGCAAATGGTGATTGGTATGCATACTGTTTAGAGGTGCATATGTGTGCACACATGCATCATTATGGTGTGTAGCAATGACAGCTATGTGTAGTACTGTGGTTACAATAACTGGATGGGGTATAATACCATAGGCCATCATCATGAAGCATCAGGTGTTCACTCAAGGCTACAAATGTTTCACAAACCAGCACTAATCATGATGTGTCAGAACTGTACTACCCTGGCTAAATTCACCATTTCACAACCAGTTTTTACGTGAGTTTGTAAGGAGGCCAATAAGGAGCATTCCCTGTCATGAATGTGTAGTGTGTTGCAGATTGTTTAAATGCTCCAGGATAGGCCTCTATCCCTCGGGAATATTATGTGTAATGTGTGGATGAGATTTTGGATACTGGAGTGTGTCTTTACAAAGGGTTTGGGAATCTTTTATGTGTAGCATGTTAAAATGCTTTGTGTATGACATAGATGTGTATGTTATGTGCATGTTGAGTATCAACTGTGCCTATCCAATGGTCACTACAGTCTAGCCACATTTGTTTGAGATGGTCTGGGTATTGCATGTGTTTGAGGCAGCTAATCACATTAGTGAGATGTGCGTGCTGTTACACCAAACATGCACAGCATGCATTATGGGTAGGTGTGTTACATGTGTACATGGCCTACACCTTAACTCTGACATGCACTTTTTATTTACAATAATAAATGTAGAACACACTCACCGGCATCTGTCCGCTGCCTTGATGTCACCCCAGAGGTACTTACATAGAGATGAGACAGTTTGTCAGT
Source organism: Protopterus annectens (assembly GCF_019279795.1). Classification (NCBI taxonomy): domain Eukaryota; kingdom Metazoa; phylum Chordata; order Ceratodontiformes; family Protopteridae; genus Protopterus; species Protopterus annectens. Next base: position 1,701,433,261 of record NC_056731.1, read on the forward strand.
GGCCACAGCTATGGCATTGCTACTGTGTGTTTGCAATCTTACAGTACAACAACAGTTTACATTCACAGGGTTACAGATTATGTTCCAAATGATCAGTATTGCACAACAACAGGCTCCACATCTTTGAACGACACACTCCACATCTCACATATGCATGATCTACCAATACAGATAACAGTAGTCTACAGATATGCCATGTTACCTGCATCTGGTGAGGGGGGGATGGATATTAACACCACCCCCTGTTGCAAGCTGTTGTCTACGCACATCAGCAGCACACTGACGGACATGTCTGAGAAGATCACTGCAGTGGTGGCGTACCTGCTCATATGTCTGGTTATGCAGGCCTACCTTATTGACCCTGCGGACAAGATCTTGTCACATTGCAGTACGCTCCTGCTGGTCCTGGCTGGTTTGTGAAAACATGAGACGGTAGTGCTGAATCATAGTGCTAGTAATGATATCATCTTCAGCACTACTGTAACTCGGGTTTCTGTGGTGGGCCATGATCCCTGGAAGACATAAATACAAAAATATGTCTCAGCAGGTCATATGGCACATTTAACATTATACAGTACAGATATCACTGAAATGCCATATATAGCAACCTATAAGCTAACCGAGAGTGAAACACTGTAACTGCCACTTATCACTGCTCATCCCACAACTGCTTGAAAGTGCCTTGCTCACTCTCTATCTAATGAACCATGTTCTGCATAGCAACAAAATAAAATCACTATATAAGACTATACAAGAGTACCTGGTACACTGTATGCAACATGATGCACCACCTAGCCACAGCAGATATACATCAAGCTGATGTGTAAAGAAATATATCATCCATCACAATCAGGGTAAGGTCCAGTAAATGCATTACTATTATACCACACAACTTGTTAATGCCAAACCCGTGGCCAAAATATGTGCACAATTGGGAATATAGGTCACATACTGCTGTAGTACACTATGAATGTTGCTAGATATGCAGTTATATGTATTACCACACATATGTCAAAGGACATGTTACAGACATACCCACACACACATCAGACATAATTACAGGACACAAAGGTATGACAACCCAGATAAGCTTTCAGTGTGTACTATACAGTACTGTGTGTCAGTACTTACACAACCTTAATCTTGAGAAATGTAATCTGTGATGAATACAGGGACCACACAAATCAGTGGATGCAAGCAATGTGGACATAAACCATACTTTGCTGTACAAGCCCAGAGCTTTAATTAGTACTACAGTACACACATAAACAGTTTCCCACTAAGCTATTCCACAGATACATATCTTTGACGTATTCACAAACATATTGACCATCACAGTCAGTCAACAGTACAGAGAATCTATTGCAACAAGTAAATGTAGGTGTGTATGAGTATATATATATATACACAAGCTGCTCAAGAAAACTGGACACATTTCAGTACAGTGAGTATGCTTACCTACATCCTTGGTAGACCCTGCACACACAGGTATATTCTACATTTGGGTAGGGTTGCAAAAGTACAGAGAGCGTAAGTAGTATTGTGTGGATTTTATCTTGCTGGACTTACAGGGTTGCTGTCTACATGTTAGTTTATCAGGGCAAGTAGTCTGTCTGCGTAACTCCCAACTGTGGACCTATCCACATGATAGCCAGAGAATAGCCTGTTATTTTTTGTCTGTGCACCACACAGGTCTTTTCAGCAATAGAGCAATGGCATTCTTACAGTTGGTTGCTACCAGTACATGGCTACATCCATTTGTATTTCAGTGTTGTATTCCTACATAAGGGTATGCTTCCGAAACTCATTCCAAAGCTATTTGCACAGTGTGCTACAGCAGAAAGGCTAATATGCCTCTGTGTTTCTGCCTCTGCCAGACCTCTCAACCAATCAGGTACATATTTGAACAGAATCAGGGAAATGTCTAGAAAAACTCAGGGACAATCATGGACACCTTTAAAATATTAGTGCCATTAAGTTAAAACATTGAGAGAATCAGAGCATATGAATTAATGCACCTTTTCTGAAGTAAAATAAGTGTCTAACTCTTAATTATTGTCATTATTCATTAAGTGCAATTTACCACCTTTCTGCCCAAAGTCAGTAGTTTTAAGAGGGATTCAGAGGGACAGAGCTAAAATTTGTATCAAAATCAGGGACATCCCTGAAAATTAGGGACAGTTGAGAGGTATGGCCTCTGCCCTAAACAGATATGCCAGTGTTTGTCCTGCTGTGATACTGTGTGGGGTTGTAAAGTGATGGTGTAATATTATGTCCTGCTAGAATGGCTGCTTCTCTTATCACAGTCATGTAATGTAATCCCACAACAACTGTTGGTCAACATCCACAGAATAAGTTGTGTGGTATGGTATTCCTAATTTTCCTTTACATTCACTCATTCTGATGCATGATATAATTATTTAAGCACCAACTTGCTGTATATCTACCATGGCTTAGTGCTACTTCATGTTGTATAGTGTGTGCAAGGTCCAGGGTTCGAGATTTACAGAGGTGTTTTATTTTCTTCCTGAGCAGAACAAGGGCCCTTACATACAGAGTGACTAAGGCACTTTTAAGCAGTTGTAAGCGGATTTGCGTGGGTTTGCGCATTGCTGCTCATTGCTTAGCCAAGTGCAAACAAGCGCAAACCCACTAACTACTGCTTAATAGTGCTTACTCCTGCTCACCTCCGTGCTAATTTCTTAGAAAGAAAAAAAAATGGGGTGATAGGAAAGTGGTGAAAAAGTGGCACAAAGAGGGAAAGACAGTATGGAAAATAGCTCAGGATGTGCAGGACGGGTGTAGGGAAGGTCCATAGCTGCCCATTTCTTCAACAGCTGTGCATATACAATAAATTTGGAGGTAGATATGAAACCTTCAACCCCTGAGAGAGGGGTAAGGACAACAAAGGATGTTGTAATGCCAATTAAATAACATTCCATGTGTCCAGTGGACATGTGTGCAAAATGGGCAGCTATGTATGGGGCGTAATTTTTTTTTGTAGCAGATTGCCCTTTTTTTTTAGGTGAGAGTGGAATGTAGGGTAGGGGAAGTAGGTATATTTGGGGAGGTAGGTTGCAGAGGTAAACAGACAAGACAAACAAGATGCATACAGGGGGGGTATATGACACATGCAGTGGGTGAACTCCTTTGATGGGGGAGGGATGTTTGGAAATTGCAAGCCCATGAGCCCCCAGATGGAAACAGTGGGACTGAGGTCCCCACCCATAGGCAGTCACTACTGCACCTTCACGGCCCAGAGGGTGGCTGTGCTGGGGGCTGTGTAGGAGGGACAGGCTGACCCGGGAGGTGCACTGCTCGGGCCTCAAACTGGCATAGAGGTTCTGCAACAGAACGTTGAATCTCTCTACACACCACAGCCCGGACCGTTCAAAGGGTGATAGGTGCCCCTCTGCCCATGCTTGCACGGGGGGAGGGCCGAGCCCCATCCCCTGCAGTGCTTCCACCCAAAGGTGGCACAAAGCCAACAGTGGAGGAGGTCCCAGGCTGGGCACCAGATCTGCTGTTGCCAGGTGCCATGGCCAGCTGAGGTGGGACAGGGGGGTCCGCTGGGTCTGGCCTTCCCATACGAACTATGTTTTGAAGAGTTTAGTAAAGATATGGGTTAGCAACAGTAAACAGCATTCCCAATTAGTTATAACAGCATGCAAAAGTGTTCCCATTAAACCAACACACCAGATTTTCAACAGTTGAAAAGCAAGCATAACACATGCATATATCGAACAATAATGGACATTACAACTGCATGCAGGTTGAATTGATGGCAACAGGCCACCAATATTGTGGTATTCTAACAGGGCACATGCATAGAAATAAATGCAAATATTTATAAACCAATAGGACATATGTCCCAACAAATGTTTTGAGATTAGACATACCGATTGAGGTGTGGAATTGCATTTTTTATGTACATACATTAGGGTGGGGAAAGGTAGCTCAATTAACAACTTATATATCCTTCTACTTTTCACTACATTCCTATTAACTGCAGTTATATGTCCCTTACATGTATTATTACACTACCCAATGTCCTTATATTGTGCAATTGGATGTTGCTAGATCATTATATACATGAGCTGTATCTTACATACAAACTGTCCAAGATGCAGATGTTACTGCAACATATTTTGAGAATTGTTCACACACACTACTGCTAAGATGGTACACTGACAGATCTACTTACATATAATTATCTAGATATATTCAGATGAAAGTATCAGTTATATGTTAATAGCTCCCTACATTTCTGGCAGCACACTGACATTTCTGGGGAACACAATACCAAGCTACGCATGTGCCAGATTAAGCTGTACATGCTGGGCATGAACCAACAGTTGAGGGCTGTAAATATGCATAAAAGCTACTAGCACTCTCTTCATCTACATTATATGGGCCTACCCAAGTGTGGGTTGACACTGCTTAATACAACAGTACTATTTGTAGAATGCAACAGTACAACATATCAAAGAAAATGACACAGACGCACTCCAGGAATTATACATTTATTAAAGGAGTATTACACCTTTATTTATTGGGTTAATTGACTTTTTGAAGGCTCTCTCATTTATTTTATATAACAGTACATGCAGAATACTTACTAACCTGCCTCATAACGCAGCCTTTGCAGCCTATCTTCATGGGCTTGCAGGTTCATAGCCCAGTCACCTGCAGCTGTGAAGTAAATGCAGTGATATTGAGACATACCTATCCATAGTATAGACAAGCATGGCAATTCTTAACTACTTAATACAATGGCTACTGTAATACACAGTACTGGGGCATTAGGCATCGTACAGGATTCCTGGATCCACTGGTCCAGTGCAACACCCCTATGTCACGTCAGGTCAGAATGATGGTGCCTGACCTGCTCACCAGTCCGAGGAACACCAGTGGCACTGGTGAGATCATGGGCAAGATGGCTCCAGGCCTCCATTTTATATTGGGTACCCTGGTACTGGCCCCACAGGAGTCTTTCCTCGTGTTTGTGGACGAGGAGCCAAACCATAATTTTGGTCTCCTTGATGCCCCAGCATTGCGCTCTAAATCGAGTGCCTTCACCAACACCAGCCATGCTGACTACAGAAGGAAGCTACAACCAGTTATAGCATGTATTCCTGCCTGTGGAGCTTAAATATGCCTCATTTCCCACACTTATTTGTGATTGGCCAGTTTTGGAAAAACTCAGCTGTAGGCACGCCTGATTAGCTGATGCTGGCAATGATTAAAATTCCTTTGATAGATATGTGTCTGTTGAAAGTGCATGTTTGTGAAATGCTGTCACGGCTTAGTGGTTAAGTACTGTGACTATAGTGCACAGTATCCTGAGTTCGAGCCATGTCACTGCTTTTTATTTTCCTGCTAGGCAGACCTGATTGGTTAAGGAACAGTAAAGCAGGTGTGAGTGTGTTTACCCAACTTTGCTCAACTTTGCCCGACTTTGCCCAACGTTGCTCGACATTGCTCAACATTGCCTGACATTGCGCTAGTTCGCGTGGTGTTCAGCTACACGCAAATACGTTGCAGTTGCGCTGGTTAGTGTGGTGCGCAGTTACACGCAATTGTATTTAAATATGCTCAATAATGGTAAAATGTGCTTAGCAGTGCTTTATATTGCTTAAAATAGGGTATTCATGTCTCAGAATGCATAACCATTTCAGCTTCATATATATATAATTTGTTCACTACTAAATTTAACATTTCAATGCTTTTTAAAAAACTTATACATAAAAAATGTCAGGAAATATTTTTGTATACAGATTTCCCAGAGAAAATGGAACATGCAGTAGTGGGACTCAAACCAGGAATGCCTCCTCTTTGTGCGAAGGCTCCAACCACTATGCTATCGCTATGTTGCTTAATTTGCAAATATTTTTCTTATTATCCTCTTCTGGTGTCTAAGCTGCTAACTGTAGCTAAGCAATGGGCAAACCCGTGCAAACCCGCACAACTACGGGCAGCTATATTGGAAGAAAAAAAAATCTTTTTATTTTTAATTTTGTAAGTTGTTTAACATATGGGGGAGTGCAGTGTTACATTGTACACATGTGAGCGGACTCACTCATGTAACTCGAAATTGCGACATTTCTTCTTTGCAGGGGTGTGGGTTTTTGGACTGCTCGGCAGTCCGACATGTCCCCTACACTCGTCCATGCTCCATGTAAGCTTTAGAGTTGAGGCAGTGCACCCTCATTAATATGCATGGCACTCTGCCATCATACTCTTAGACTGGCGCTTCCGTGTAAGACTAATCTAGTCTTACACAGAAGATTAGTAAATCCGGGAGACTGTCTTTTAAAAGCTATTATTGCATTTGCAGTCAAACCTAAGCACTGTAGCACTCTGTGTATGGCTTAAATGGTAGCAGCGGCTTGGTACATTATAGCAAGCATTTTACTACAGTTTAAAAGTAAAAAAAAAAAAATATATATATATATATATATATATATATATATATATATATATATATATATATATATATTTTTTTTTTTTTTAGTTGAAACCTGAGCACTGAATCGCTCAATGTGGTATATAAACTGTAGCAACTGCTTGTTACATTTATATTTATAGCAAATTTTTAACTAAAATTTGAGCACTGTTAGCACTCTGTGCAGGGTGTAAACTGTAGCAACTTCTTGCTACATTTGTAATACTTAGTTTGCAATAGTTTAAAAGAGAAACAATCTATTTTTTTAACTAAAGCCTGAGTGCTGTAGCAATCCATGCAGGGTAGAAATTGTAGCAATGTTTTATTACATTTGTAGCAAGCAATTTGCTACAATTTAAAGAGAAAATATTTATTTTTTAACTGAAACCTGAGTGCTGTAGCACTCAGTGCACGGTATAAACTTTTTATTTTTTTTTTAATGAGAGGAAGGAGGGTCTGGGATGGGATGCAAAAAATGAGACTTGATTGGCTGGGGCAGTAGCAAGGGGGGGGGGTGTTGTGCCAGGAGAGACAGCAGATTTATTTATGTCCTTCACTTCAAGACCTGAGGAGGTAGGATGCTAATCAATGGTACCAGAACAGGGAGCTGGTTAAGGTAGCGCTGCTTCTAATGTATGGTATAAATTATACATCTGTAAGCATTCTAGTAATCCATACAGGATGCTGTCAAATTCTTTTTTTTTTTTTTGTAATCTATTCATGCCATGCTTAAATTCTTACTCTTTTTTACAATTCTCTATTATGATTTTATTTAGCAGCAAATGACCTATTCTCTATATGAATTTCTTTTGTTACAACAAAAATGGAGCAGTCCTCGTGAATTAAACTAATAATACACACAAATATGAGGGAACACTTAGTTGCCCTGAAGTTAGGAATATTCCAAAAAAGAACATAAAACCACTAAATGGAATTCTGAAAAATGTTTATTAAAACAAAGTTTTGTTAAACAAAGTTAAGCGCTTTCATCCTTATACTGATTTGGATTTCATCAAAGCTAAAGCACCTCTGCATTCTTTCATATTTAAATAGCATCTCCATTCTATGAGTTAATTAAACAATTAACCAATTTAAAAGTTTATTTAAAACATCACTGATAAAACTCACTGTTAAAAAACTAACAATCTTCAAAACTATATTTCATTCATCCATTAGACAATATCATAGTTGTTCAGTATCTGAATATATTTGTATAAATATGAACAATATAAAAGAAAAATCAGTTTCTTTATAATTTTTCTGCTCTTAGCTTTACTACATTACTAATGCTTATAGCATCATTCTGCCCTGGGAACACACTAGCATTTAACTTAATTTGCCACATCAACTCCCTATATTCCAGCCTCAATTCCTAGAGACCACCACTGGGATCTACAAGCATTTTTTCCAAAATAAAGAAGTATTTTTTTTATTCTCAATATATTTTTATTTGTGTTTTATTGATGCATTATTGGCATTCTCCTTGTTGATATCATAATAGTGCTCATATATCCTTCTCTTGAGTGGGTGTTATGTTTTACCTATGTAGTAGGCATGGCAGAAATCACAAAAGGCTAGATATACTATTCCCTTCATATTGCAATCAAAACAATTGCAATCAAAACAAGTTGCTTTAAACTCATATTTAATAGACCTCAAAATTAGACTTACACCCTGGTAAATGTATTTACACAGTGGGGAAGCCCCACATTTTTTAATTCCCTTATTAGGGTTATTAGGCAGTCTTTTTCCTAAATCAAATTCTAGCCTCTCTTTTATACTAAACTGATGTGTATGTATAAATGTTGTATTGCCCCCAAATAGCTTATTGCAGATATCATTGTTACTAATGCATTTGCAGTTGTCTACCATTTTTTTCTTTATCTGATTGCTGCCACTGCCATATTTTATAGCCATACTCAGTTCGTAATTATAAAGTTCACTGGGCTTACTATCTATGTCTCTTGCGGCTACATTATTGCGCCCACCAACTAGTGAAGGGACAAAGATCTTTTAGTTCCTTTTTTGCAACACTTCATTTTTCAGTTGTTCTAACATAGAAGGTGGATAATCTCAAATTTTCGAACATAGAAGGTGGATAACCTCTATCAAGGCACATAGATATTAATGCTTCTATTTCCTTCTGAATTGCCCATCATTAGATGTTAAACTAGATATTCTGACTTTTTGTCCTTTAACTAAACTCCTCTTCTGGAACATAAGGTGATTAATGTTAAAATGCAAAAAAAAATGTTTAAAAAGTAGATTTCCTGTATAATTTTAAAATAAATGCCTGTCTCAATCTATCTTTAGTAATGGTGACATCCAAATAATCAATATTCTCCATACAACATGTATATATAAATCTTAAAAAATCAGTAGTACCCCAAAAATAAAAGTCCTTCCAACTGTGCTCATCCCCCTCCATAAAATAAATATGTCATCCAAAATATGAATAAAACTCACTACTTGTTTCATATAATTGGACTTGAACACCATACTTTGTTCCCAATACCATAGTATGATATTGGCATACAGGAGTACCCAAGCTGTGCCCATTGCCATCCCTTAGCCCGTTTGAACTACTCACCTTCAAAATAAATAGCTATTAGATGTTTTAAGTAAACTTTTAAATTGTTTAATTGCTTAATTCATTCATAGGATGGAAATACTATTTAAATATAAACGAATGCAGGTGTGTTTTAGTTTGATGAAGTCCAAACCAGTAGTACAGAAGTCTGCTTAGTGGTTTTATGTCCTATTTTGGAATATTCCTAACTTCAGGGTGACTAAGTGCTCCCTTGTATTTGTGTGTGTTATTACTTTCTTTTGTTATCCTTTTGTTATATTGCCATAATTGATTTTTTCTAAATGACTATAAACATTGTCTGCATCAATTCCAGTATATAATTTGTATATTATCTGCAAGGCAAGTTTTTAGTCTATAATTCTTAGGATGGCTTGCAGGTTCACTGTTAAGGAGGAGTAGTATCATTTGTCCTGTTCTTAACCAGGTTGGTGTCTGTTTGGGATTTGCTTACAATTAATTCTTACCCAGGGTAAATTTTTATATAAAGAATGTTAATGCTTTTAGTGAGAAAGCAGGTATCACATCTGTGCCTGGGGTTATGCTTTTCAGAGCTTTTCTTAATTTGGTCTCAATTTCTCTGGCCATTACATCATCCTGTTTTATATCCTCTGTATTAGGACATTTAATTCTTCTAGCCATTCAGCATCTCTGTTATGTTCAGCAAGGTCTTCAGAAATATTTCTCCAAAATCTGTCTATTTCTTCTTTTTAGTGGTCTTTCTATTCCTTTTGCTTTGTTTCCCAGTTCTTTATAAAACTTTTTTGGGTCATCAATTAATTGCACATATTGTACATTTCCTTTATATTTATCTGCATATCTTCTAAGTTTTCTGCCTGTGATGATATTTTTTGTTTATTATTGGCAATAGTATATATGATAGGTCATAGTCTGTTTTGATACAGTGCGTTGCTTTTACCACTTCTATGTTTCTAAGTATTTTTTGATGATCCCCCTTTCTATATTCTTCTAACAGTGATAATTTTTGTTTTAATTGCTTTGTAGTTTTCTTTATTTGATGCTGCCACAGTGGCATTTTACTTGTTCCCTTCTTTTCCTTTCTTATTCTATATTTTGAGTAATATTTTATCGATTATTAGTTTATCTGCAAAGTAATATATCCTAGTCATTTTTTTCATATTACATGAATTTTTCTTAATAGTCCTGATTACTATATTCATTTGTTTTATCAATCTTCTAACATTGTGGGTCTTATTTACTTTCTGTAATCTATTTCTTTCATCGATCTTCATGTCTATCCACCTCCATTAAATCAATCTGGTATTCCCTTAGATCATTTTCTTCTGGACTGAGAGTACCTTCTTTGCTCTCCGTTTCCTGTGATTATTTTAAAGAATGTTCCAGAACATCTTGCTGTGAAATACCCTATTCAGATGCACACTGCTTCATCTGATGCTGTTTCGTAAGGGAACCCATTGGTCCATCACTCCAGTACATTGTCTGTGTCAGAATTGCCACTGTTTCCACCCCTTCCCTTGCTGTGCATCTTCAACTAGACTTTTGTACCTGTCTCCTACAGCAAACTCCAGACCATCACCATGAGGCAAACCTTCTTCAGAAGTCTCCCTTTCTACTTGCAGCTCCTTAATCTGGGGCCAACTTTTCCATCACGTTACAGCATTGCCTGCAATGGATTTTCCAAATTAAATCCTTCACTTCATTTATAATCCATAACTTCATTTTCTGCCTGTTTGCCTTCTTCCAAATATTCTTTTTTGCATTGTCTTTTGTTTTCTTATTTTGTATTGTAAAATTTTCCATATCTGAATCCCTTTGCCTGTATTTCTCTTTAAATATATTTGGAGCTGCTTTTTTTACTCATTCGTTTGGTTTTCTTTTTTGCATAAATATCGCACCATACCAGATTTATTTTTCATTCACATGTCCATTTTTCTTTTTTATACCTTTCAAAAATTGCTGGGTTTTGTTCTTTATATGTTCACACTTCCTCTATTGCTTTTTCCAGGCGGCTCAAAGTTTCTTTGTCTATGTAACTTTTTCGTGTATATGTTGTATTAATGAGTACACATGCTTTTTGTAGCTTTAGGCAGTTTTTCATGTGCAAGTATTTTTCTTTCCACTCATTTCCCTCTAAATCTATCTGCATATATTTTGTCTGGAAAATCTAGACTTCTTGCATAATAATAATAATAATAATAATACATAATTTCTTTCTTGTGCTCAGCTATCCACTTTGTCATCCCTATGCCTCTATTTTGACTTGTCAGTTTTTGAGTGTTTTTTTTTTTTGGACTACTTCCTTTCATCACAGGGGTGGGGGGAGGGTGTCATCCTCCTCCTGAGCCTGCCTTAACCCTGAGGTAGGAATGTTTCTATGTCCTGACTATTCTATACTACCATTTTTCCAGTCTTATCACCAGTGCATGCTCCAGGATTGGGCACCTTTTTGTCCTGGGATCTATGCACCAAGTCTTCTTTTTTAATTTTTTAAAACTACCTTTTTTCCATGATATATAATATAGGAAATGCAGTCTATACACCACTGTCATTTTCATGAGATTTTGTAAAAGGACAGGGTCCACCATGTGAGACTACTCACCAAGATTTTAGGATGAATTCAGCTCTGATAATGCACTCATACTACTCTTCTTTTCTTGCTGATTTCATGCAGTAAATAGCATGTCATGTTCCATGAATCTTGTAAGGAATATTTCTGGACAGAGTGATATATATATATATATATATATACGTATATGGTTACCTATGAAAAGATCTAGCAGCTGAAATATCGAACACCATATGGTGAGACCATATGGCCAATATTTCAGATGATCGATCACTTTAAATTATTAAAAAAACAAAAACACAACAAACACGAAGACGTTACTGCAGGGGGCAAGCCCCCCTGCACCCCACATGTGGGGGGCTGTGCCCCTCACCCCCCTACTTAAATATACCAACTCTGAGATCGCTCTAAACCAACAATACAGTGCGAAATGGGAAGTATTTCTATTCCCTGCTGTAGCACAATCTTGGAGTTGGTATATTTAAGTAGGGCTGTGTGGTGGGGCAGGGGGTCTTGCCCCCCCTGCAGTAACGTCGTCGTGTTTGTTGTGTTTTTATTTTTTTAATAATTTAAAGTGATCGATCATCTGAAATATATATATATATATATATATATATATATATATATATATATATATATTTATACACACACACACACACACCACACACACACACACACACACACACACACACACACACACACACACACACACACACACACACACACAAATGCATGCACGCAAACACGCATGCACAGACACACACACACACACACACACACACACACACACACACACACACACACACACACACATACACACACACACACGCACGCGCACATGCACACACACATCATCTAAGATACTATGATAAGTTGAGACTTACAGTATCTATTATTTTATCTCAGTCATGAAAAAGATATGGTATGTTTTATTAAGTTACAATGAAGTGATGGATCTCTTCATTGAAATGCAAAATCAAAGAAATTAAAAGCTCTGATCATTTGTCTTCCACACACCCCATGCAGGAAGCTTCATCCCAATGTAGTTTTACCAAACTTAACTTTAACCTACTTCAAGGTAGAACAGCCACAAGGAAAGGGTTGAAAAAATTTTGGAAACCTGTCCATCATGAGTTGGGACTTATGGAACTGTACTTCAACTTATTCAACTGTCTCTGCCCTAAAAAACACCCCCATCTATCTAGGGTCATGTATGTTCAAAGTCCCTTTCTAATATAGACTTGAGCATTATATCCAGTTTTCGTGCTCTGGATATGTATTTATTTATTTATTTACTTTACTGACATCTGATTACTGGGAAAGTCTGACTTCGTAGAAGGCTATTTTCAGTGGAGGCCTGGGGAGAAAAGCTCCATATTATTACAAAACATTTTAAGAACAGTAATTTTACAAATATAAAATATTCAAAAATAAAACAAAAACATCTGAAGTTTAAATAATTATAACAAATTATACACAATATAAAAACATTGCTTAAGAATCAATACAAGGTATATAACAACCATTTAATATTTAGGGAAATTATAGATAGTTTGTAGAGAAATTAAAGGTAAGTTAGTCTAATGCAAACAGGAATTGCAATATGAAGTGAGAGAAAACAGGCTTATGGTACTGTATATTTATAAAGAAAGTCAGGGAAGAGAATTTGATAGCAGTATGGAAGTAAGTAAAGAAGAAAGAGAGTACGGGAGGTATAAGGAATGAAAGGGTACCTGCTCACATTTAGGGATGAAGTTTATCCTAGTTTTGAATGAGAACAGAGACAGATTTTGGCTAGGAAGTCTTTCAGTGTATTTTTGTAAGATGACAGTGAGGGTATAGACCTGATGGATACAGCTAAGGAGTTCCAAGCCTTAGAAACCTTGTATGAGTACAGGCAATGTCCAGGAGATTTGCTAGGTTTGTAGACAGGAGTTTTTGGTCACTGGATCGCAATGACCAACTGGAAACATTGTTGTATAGAATGTTTTTTCCATACTGGACAGGCAGACGACTGCTGGATAATTTTATATGTAATAAGAAGTTGTGTATATATTAGTTGATTAGGCAGTTGTAATCAATTTAGGCTTTTCAGTGCTATAACGTGGTGGGTTCTGAAAGGGGTATTTGTTGCAAATTTAGCAACTTTGTTATACCATTGTTAAGGTTTTAGTTTTTGCGAGGCTTTGAGGTTAGCAAGGTTGGGAGTGCCATAAAGAATGAGTTGGGAAGAGATAAGTCGTGGCAAGTTTAGTTTTAATCGTGTCATTTATAACATTTTTGGCTCTGTAAAACATCCATAGTTTTTGAAGTTTTTCTTATGCGATTTTGTTTATGCAGGTCGATTGTAAACTTATTATCCACTATCACCCCTAATAATTTGCTGTGTGAACTGACATCAATGGTTGTATTATCAAGAGAGAAAACTTTAATTTATATATATTTTTTTCATGAGAGAGGGATTAGGGGAAAAATAGCAGCTTGGTCATGTTGGGATGAACATAAGTTGTGAGTTATGCAGCCATGTTTTAGTGGCTGTCAAAACTTCCTGAGTAATTTTTGGAGGTGTACTATGTTGTCAGATGTGCAGTCATCTGGGCATTGTATTAGGGTGGCCTGTTGTATGGATGTATACAGGGTGTTGGTGAAAATGTTAAAGAGAAGGGGACCAAGTATAGAACCTTGTGGTACACCAGTGGTGATTAAGAAATAAGGAAAGAATGAGGAATGCCATTTTACTGAATGATACCTGCTGGACAGGTAACTTTTGAACCACTGTGAGATACCCAGTAAGGACATCTGAAGTAGAAGTTTGCTGTGACAAACTGTGTATAGGGTTTAAAACAAGTCTAGAAATAAGGAAGAGACTAGTTTAGCATTATCTCCATCTTTATTGACAGTATCTGCATATATAGGTTAGAAGGACAGTGCTAATACTATGGGAAGGATGGAAGCCATGTTGTGTAGGGGATAGGAGTTCCTCCTGCAGGAGATATTCTAGCAATTGTTTTTGAATATGTTTTGCAAGTAATTTGGAGAGGGGTGATAAGATTGCTGTAGGTTTAATGTGTGACTTTTTCCAGAGAAAGAAAACATGGGATTCCTGGAGTGACCTACTAGAATGCATGGACTATTTCACATAGACCTTCAATCACAGAGCAGGCATGTAGTTAACTGATTAAAGTTAATACACAGCAAGGATTCTTCATGATAAATGTACTTCCATTATACAATAGCAACATTTTCAGTAGGTTTAGGGCATTGAGGCAAACGTCCTAGAGTATCAAGGTCAGATGTAGTGATTGCAGGCTCTGAAATGAAAGAAAGAGAAAAACTATACTAAACTGTAAAATTACATTGAGACAATACCACTGTAAGTCAGAACAAGAGAATATGAGGGAAATATAAGAGGAGACTGATAGTAAGAAATTTTATCAATGTAAGCTCAAAATAGTTTTAGCAGGAAGTATACTGACAGAGAACCATAGTAATACCGTGTAAATATATAGCTTTATTGAGCAAATTGTCAGAGCATGGCACTAAACTGATAAGCACAATATAAAACCATTATGTAGAAAATATTCATGGGATTAACTAGTACATCAAGATAGTGTTGTAAATATATATATATATATATATATATATATATATATATATGGGTCTAAGACTATTCACTGAAAGCACATTTCACTGAAACATATTTGACTGTGCACAATTCACTGAAAGCTCAATTCACTGAAAACACAATTCACTGAAACACATTTCACTGAAAGTTATATATGGCCTTTTCCCCACTGTAGTGTGACCCTGGAGTTAGTATATATAGTAAGGGGGGGCACATTTTGAACTATATACATGGATAGTTGCAATTTCAATACATTACTCTTTTCTGAACATAATATATATTCAAACTATGTGGGGGGCTAAGCCCCCCACACCCCCTTACTATATATACTAATTCCAAGGTCGTACTACAAAGGGGAAAAGGCCATATATAACTTTCAGTGAAATGTGTTTCAGTGAATTGTGTTTTCATTGAATTGAGCTTTCAATGATTTGTGCACAGTCATTTGACTTTCAGTGAACTATGCTTTCAGTGAATAGTCCTAGACCCATATATACATATATATATATATATATATATATATATATATATTTATATATATATATATATATATATATTAGAACATCGGCAACTCACATTACATATATATGTATTAAAGGGAAATATGCTCAGCATACATAAGGCTTATCTGAGCTGCTTGAAATTGTTACAAATATAACACTCTGCCAAAGTCTTTTCATTGTTCTACACAGTCTTAGAACAAGTAGAAATGTAATAACATGATATGTACCTGCTTTATGAAGAAAGATAGTGCCTGAGTGTAAGAGGAGGCAACACTGAGAGAATATTTAGCAATACATTCTACTAAAGTGACAATCCCACCCTTAGGTCAAATTATAACTGAGAGCAATCAGTTTATAGCCAGAACAAAGCAAATTAACCGAGATGCAAAATAAAACAGGTTTCCTGTCATTTTCTGAGACTAAATAACTGGCATATGCAGTGCAGTCTACCGGTCAGGCAAAAGGGGACAGTGGCCAACTTACTAAGAGGTCCTTAGAGTGCACAGACTATTTCGCAGACACTTTCAATCACAGACCAGGCATTTATTTAACTGATTAAAGTTAATACGCAGCAAGGATTCTTCATGATAAATGTGCATACATTATACAACAAAATTCTAAGTAAAGTTGTAGGTGTACAGCCTTGTAGCAGAGCTCCTGCAGTGCTGAAGTCAGATATAGTGACCACAGGCAAAATTCTCAGTAAACTTGTAGGTGTAGGGCCTTGCTGCAGAGCTCCTGCAATATTGTTGTCAGATGTAGTGACTGCAGGCCCTACATAAAAGACATGTAATCCCCTACAAATAACAGGGGATTGAGGATTCATCGATCCATTTTTTTTAAATCAAATTAATAGTCAATTAATTTTTCTACTGTATGATCTAATGAGAAAAGTCCTTCAGTTTAAAATTCCATTTGTGGCTTGTGACCATTTTTTGACATAGCTGAAAGAATGAATCTCATATTTCTGTTATGGGTATTTGTTTCCAAATGTAATGCTGCAGTATGTGTTGAAGAACTGTTTGCACATCAACTATGTGCCTGATTAAACAGGGGTACATATATGTGTAAGTAAATCATACTTTTTTGCACATTTTTATTGACTAATACTCATAAAAATTACATCAGGAATTACTGCTGCATTATTCAGAGCCATGAACAGCACAGATAAACAAATATGAGTTTTGCAAAGCAATAGATGATTTTGCATCAAGTCATCACAGTGCTATACACTGAAGTGGGAGAAATAAAATACATGTTTTTTACTGGAATTCAGAGTTGCACCTGAAGGATTTTCTGTAGTGAATTATATATATATATATATATATATATATATATATATATATATATATATTTTTTTTTTTTTTTTTGCAGAAGTTTCTACTTGTCTCAAACAAGCTCCCAGGAAAGAGGGCAGTGATATTCTTTTTCTTTAACTTCAGCAACCTAAACCTACTAAGAAGGAGACCAGTTTTT
The DNA here is from genome assembly GCF_019279795.1 of Protopterus annectens. Taxonomy (NCBI): domain Eukaryota; kingdom Metazoa; phylum Chordata; order Ceratodontiformes; family Protopteridae; genus Protopterus; species Protopterus annectens. Next base: position 1,701,450,445 of record NC_056731.1, read on the forward strand.
CCTAGAAGAAGTAACATAACAAATACCCTCAGCAGCCCCAAATGCACACTTTCAAAACAAAACCCACGTCAACGCATACAGATACATCTGATGGGGCCTCTACCTTTAAGCCCATAAGGCAAATCACCACACAATCCAACATTCTAGTCATTGGAGACTCCATTGTGAGGAACACTGAGTCATAGATGGGGAACTATAGCTTGCAAGGAAGTGATACTGGATTTTATCTATGGTGGTTTGAACATGGAGCAACTCAAGTGCATTGTGCTGTTTCATCAGCCTTGAAGAATAAGTCAGTTACTTATCAGAGGCTAGGATCTGCCACATTATCCATGCACTCAGGGCACTGAACCACAATTACCAATATGACTCAGTCATAGTCAATGTGGGAGTAAATTACCTGAGACGTACCTCCCTAGACTATATGAAGAGAGACATCATGGACCTTTTGGAATATGTGTCTCAGGCTGGTATGAGCGTAGCATTGAGCAACATTTTACCTTCTCCAAGGATGATGCCACAATATGAACAAAAAATTATTGACTTTAATAATTGGCTTATTTTCTGGTGTCATTCTAAGGGGGTGCAATATTTGTCAGCATGGAAGGAGATGGTCAACAGACCATGCTGCTTTGCCAGAGATGGTCTGCACCTCTCCCCTGTAAGCTTTCAAATATTAGCTAAAACATTGTCTTCTCCCATAGTGCCTTTTTAGGCAATGCCAAACTGAAAGTACTTCCGACATAAGCAAATCAAAACCAAGAAAATCTAAAGGTATTACTGCTCAGTTCTAGAAGTCTAAACAAAAAACTTCAATCCCTAGAAGCTCTCTTTACACCAGACAATGCTGATGTCTGTGCAGTCACCGAGACATGGCTTAAAGCCATGGAGAGCACACCAAGAGTGGAAGGTTATAATGCCTTCCACACATTTAGGCCAGCTACTTCACAGGCAGGGACTAAAGGTGGAGGTGTCTCTTTTAGATCAAAAATAAATGTTCTTCAAGGCTGGTCAAACAGCACAATGCACTTGAGTGCTCCATGTTCAAACCACCATAGGTAAAATCCAATACCACTTTCTTGCAAGCTATAGTTCCCCCTCTATGACCCAGGAAACCCATACCATGTATTTAAACTTATTAGAAACACTAACCATCTAACCCAATACCATATTCATGGGTGACTTTAATTATTCCACTATTAACTGGGAATCCTATACAACATCAAATGCACAGGCACATAGATTCATGGATTTTGTAAATACAAACTCCCTGGACCAGATAGTCAATACACCAACCAGGGGTGCAACCATACTGAATCTGGTCCTCACTAATATGGGAGACTGCTGCACACCCCCTACTGTAATGCCTTCCCTGGTAAGACCAGACTACAAAATGGTCTCCTTTGAAGTAAAAATAAAACCTGGACCCCCAGCTAACCCTGGAATATTCAGGAACTATTCTAAGGCTAATCTCCTGTTATTAAGTGAGAACATGGCAAAATTTCAAGCTCCCATAAACCCTGTGAACACTTCTGCCTATGCAGAACTGCTCACAGAAACCCTGTACAAGCATGTTAATAGCTGCATAGAGGCAGTTGTACCCACCAGGAAGAAGTACAGAACTAACTCAAAAATCAAGCCACCCCGGTAGAATCACAAAATCAATCGGCTATATAACAGGAGGAAGAACATTAGGAGGTGCAGCACCCAGCAGGATAAAAGCACTCTTATCAAACTAAACAAACAACTCGGAGAACAAATAAAGTCTACCAAAGCCACATTTCAGGTAAGTTTGGCCTCCCAGGCCAAGGACAACCACAAAGCATTCTTTAGCTATGTCCACAACCTCAAAGGCAATACACAATTGTGTGCAGAGCTTATTGTAAATGGAGCCACCTATATTGAGCCAGAAGATACAGCAAACCTCCTGGCTGATAAATTCAGCTCCAACTCCAACAGATATTGTGTAATGTACATTTCACTTATTAACTGGATGAATATTTCCAAGAAAGTTATTACAAATATTTCTCTGTGTTAAGACCACTTTTCTTCTTATTGTTCTTAAGTATTAATGTTTTATCTGTTGCTCTGGTAGTAAATACGTTTTGTATCTTTTTGTTGACATATCTGTATAAGTTTTTCTTTACATATTTGTAATCTGTTGGAGCTTTTCTCGTCAGGTCTCTGCTAAAAAAGGACTTTTTGCACAGTCAGACTAGCCCAGTTAACAAATGTGAAATAAATAGATAAATAAATAAACTTTACTCCTTTCTCCCCCTCAACCTTCCCTCAGGAAATATAATTAAATATAACCCCTCCCCCCTACTATCACTAGGGAACAGGTCCTTAATGCTCTGTCTAAGACCAAGAACACTGCATCAATGGGCCCAGGCAATATCCCAGGATGCTTTCTAAATAGCATGAAACATGACCTATCAGGGCCTTTAGAATTACTATTTAATGGTAGCCTCCAAACAGGCTTTGTGCTTCATGAATGGACAAATGCAACAGTCATCCCTCTGCATAAATGTGGGCCATCTACAGACTCTGGAAACTACAGATCCATAAGTCTCTCTAGTCTTATATGTAAAGCCATGGAAAGAATTATTATGGAGATGATCAATAGTGATATAGTAAACCTCCAGACACTTGACCCAACCCAGTTTGGTTTTGTCAAGGGCAGATCATGTCTACTCAACCTGGTAGACTTCTTTGAGAAGGTGACCAAAGCAATGAATGAGGGCAAAAATCATTCACACTGCCTACCTTGACCTGGCCAAGGCATTTGACACAATACTTCACTCGGGAATTGCTGACAAACTCAAGAGGTTAGGTACAAACCCGTATGTCACCCAGTGGATAGCCAACTGGCTCACAGACAGGACCCAGGAAGTTAGAATTAGGGAGTCCACCTCTACAAAGAGGCCAGTCACAAGTTGAGTCTCTCAGGGATCAGTCCTTGGGCCGCTCCTTTTTGGCATTTACTTCTCAGACGTCAAGGCCAATGTCAGTGGTCTCTGGCTGACTAAATTTGCAGATGATTGCAAATTAGGAGCTTTCATTGAATCTCACACAAATGTTCTCCAGGAGGGGCTGATACAGACAAACAACTGGTGTCAGATACGTGGACTAAAAGTAAATGCTAAGAAATGCATAACAGTATCATTTGGGAAGTCATCCATCCATGGTAACTATCATATCGACAACACACCCCTTAGATTTGACCCAGTAGTCAGGGACTTAGGGGCACACATAGATAGCAATCTAGCCTTTGATCATCACATGTCTACAGTGGTGAGGAAATCATTCTATGTTGCGCAACTTATAAAGAAAGGCATGGCATGGCATATAAGTCCAAGGAAGTCATTGTTCCACTGTATTCGGCATTCATCAGACCTGTCATTGGTGCCCCCTTTGGTATGTACCTAACCAGGCATATCCAACAATTGGAATGTCCACAGAGGCTCCTCGCTAAAAGAATACAGGGCATAAGTAATATGTCCTATGCAGACTACCTCAAGGCCCTATCCCTATATTCTGTCTCCTACAAGCTTTTGAGGGGAGATCTATGCCTAGCCAGACCCCATTCTAATTAACCTCCTGCATATCCACAAAACAAACAGCACCAGAATTACCTGTTCTAAAGACTTAAACCTTGCCTGTGATATAAATAGGACCTGCTGGAGAGATAGGTATGTATCCCAGAGACTACCCGGTCTAGCGGACAAACTCCCCATCCATGTGAAGCAGAGTTCCTCCCTAATGCAATTCAAGTGCAACTTGAACAATTGGATGGGAAGCCAGAAATTCATCCCTGATTTGTCACCTATGTCTCTAATGGACACAGGTAACCTCTAAAATGGTTCATCTCCCAGGCCCATGCTTACACTTATCAAGGGTATCAGAACTTGTCAGAAATTTGGGATGCATGCCTAGGCTTAAAAAAGCCCTTGTGGTAGTTAGCCTAGTAAGCACCTATGAACCTATGAACCTATATGTAAAGTAGAGGCTTTACTTACTGCTTCATACTGCAGTTAGACTGTTGATGTGGCAAACAGTTGCCTCAGTGTGATATTTCTCCATTTACCTGCCCTTTTATTTTCCTAGGGCTGGAGGAGAGCCCAGCATTTTGTAGATGCACCCTGTTGTGATACCTTTAGGCTTTCATCAGTGTGGGGAGAAACAGAATGAACCACAGCAAGCTCAGCATACAATACGCTGATCAGTTCCTGCTACTCTAATGTACATTATACTTCATGTAATGTTTAAAGGATTCTTGTATTCAATTTAGTTTCATAATGGTACTATACAGGCACCCCCGTACAGTCTTTACTTTAAAAGATAAGAACACCCCCTGGCCTGTGAAAAATATGGCCCAGACCGCAGAATCCTTTATAAACGCATTCTATGAACACCTTCAGGAATGCATGGATCATGCAATCCCAAATAAAACCAAGACCCAATCCTCCAAAGGCAAACATCCTGTCTGGTGGACCCCAGCCATAAACAAACTATACAATAGAAGGAGGAAGCTACTACATGATAGAGCCAAATCCCAAAAAGGGAAGGCATCTCTGATCAGTATTAGCAAAAAACTATGGGCACTCATAAAATCGTCTAAGGCCAGCTTCGAGAGAAAAATTGCACAGGACACTAAGGATAATCACAAGGGCTTTCTTTAGTTATGTTAGGAACCTGGATGGGAATTCCCAGATATGCTCAGAATTAGTCCAAAATGACAAAAAATACACCGAACCCACAGACATTGCCAACACCCTAGTTGACAGGTTCAGCGCAAACTTCTCCCCCCGTCCCCACCAACAGGGCAAATATTTATCCCAGCAGAGTGCTGCCCCCCTGACATCTCAGATGCTCAGGTAAGAGCTTCCCTCTCCAAAGCAAAAAACACAGCATCAATGGGACCAGATGGTGTCCCGGGCTGCATCCTACATGAACTCCAAGAAGAGCTAAACCCAAACATAAAACTACTGTTCAATCTCAGCCTTACTACAGGATATGTACCCAAAGAGTGGCTTACAGCAACAGTGGTCCCTCTCCACAAAGGTGGTGCCTCAACGGATCCTGGAAACTATCGCCCCATAAGCCTGACTAGCTTGGTCTGCAAAGCTATGGAAAGGATCATCATGGACCTCATAAATAAAGATATTGGGGACCTACAGACACTGGATCCTACCCAGTTCAGCTTTGTTAAGGGCAGATCCTGTCTTTTAAACCTGGTTGATTTCTTTGAAACAGTCACCAAGGCCATTGACGAGGGGAAGGTGGTCCACACAGCCTACCTGGACCTCACAAAAGCCTTCGATACAATACCCCACTCGGGCATTATAGATAAGCTCACCAGCTTAAATATAAACCCCTATGTCACTAGATGGGTTGCAAACTGGCTCAAGGACAGAACCCACATGGTTAGAATTGCTGGAGCCATGTCAGACTCCAAACCAGTTACAAGTGGCGTCTCCCAAGGCTCAGTCCTGGGACCTCTCTTGTTCGGTATATATTTCTCGGAGGTACAGGCCAACACGGAAGGACTGTGGCTGACTAAGTTCGCAGATGACTGCAAACTGGGCGTCATAATTGACTCTCCAGCCGACACAAGCATCCTCCAAAAGGGCCTCATAGAAACAGACAACTGGTGCCAGAGCCATGGCCTCAAGCTAAACGCCAAAAAGTGTATAGTCATCCCCTTTGTCAAAAACAAAGTGCCCACAAATTACCACATAGGTGGTAATCCATTAAGAACAGAAGAAGTAATTAGGGACCTGGGGACCCAAGTTGATAGCAATCTCTCATTTGACAACCACATGGCCAAAGTGGTTAGAAAAACATTTTATATAGCCCACCTAATCATGAAGGGATTCACATCTAGATCAGGGGAGGTCATCGTGCCTCTTTACTCATCCCTCATCAGGCCCATAATTGAGTACAATGCCCCTTTTGGGATGTACCTTACCAGACACCTGCAGCAACTGGAAAGACCCCAAAAGTACCTCACCAAGAGGATCACAGGGCTCAAACAGATGCCATATGCTGCCCAGTTAAAGAAACTCCAGCTCTACTCAGTGGCATACCGCCTGCTCAGAGGCGATCTGTGCCTGACGTATAAAGCCATGTCCAACCCGGAATTAATGGACATGCTGCACCTCAGAAAATCCAAATCCCATAGAGCTACGCACTCGAGAGACTTGAACCTCAGCACTGAAATAAATAGGACATGCTGGAGGGACAGATTCATAACCCAGAGGCTCCCTTCACTCTGGAATAAAATCCCAGTCCAGGTTAGGCAGAGTCCCTCATTGACTCTCTTCAAGAGGAATCTTGATGAGTGGATGGGAGATCATAGGTTTACCCCGGGTATCACTTCTGTGTCACTGTTAGACAGAGCACAGTATACTAACCTTGAAGAAGGGCATAGCAAAATTAATTTAAAATGGGTGGCGAAAGCCAAACACACTCTGGCTAGGCTTATAAATGCCCTAGGGCAGATAGCCTAGTATGAACCTATGAACCTATGAAGAGTTTTCTTCCAAATTACATAAATAGCATACATTTTTGTATAGGCAAACTATTTTCTTAGCATGATAAAAAGATTAGTAAAGAACCAATCTAGTCAACATTCTACTATATCCTAAAAGGCCATCTGTCACCTACTCTAATAAACTAATTCAAAAGCATTATCAAGAAAATTCAATGTGATAAAATTAAACTATTTCACTAATGAAAAAAATAAAGCTTTTTATCAAAATAGTTGACTGAAACTAGAAAACATTAAAAAGGAGTAACATGATTTCCTCACTTGTCACTCAAGGGAATTTATTAGTTAATTTACCAATAATCCATGGGAAAGTGTGGCCCAGGTAATTAAACTAAGCCAACTGTGAGTAAATCTTACACTACCACACAGATGAGTATATTATTTTAGAAAAAAGAAACTCGTATTACTTTTCAAAATAATGCCCTTATATAAATGGATGTTTGTTCTTCCACTGGCTTCTGATAGTCTGGGGCATGTACAATATGTACTGGATATGCTTGGCAAATTGCTGCCTCTACCATTTTTTAAGGTAGTGAGGATTCTGTATGGTACATGTAGGGCATCTCTGAATAGCGTAGATTTTTCCAGAATGTCCAGATGTATGTTTCATACTGCTGGTTTGTTGTTAAAAAAGCTGTTGCTTTGTGACAAATAATTGAGGAATTAAGGCACAACGTAATGACAGTCATGAGTTTCTGATGGTATGCCCTAGAGCAGCTTGCAGACACACTCGGGCATTGATAGACATGTGATGTTTTTGCAGAGATATATTTGCTCAGTCTGGCTACTCTATAATACAGAGACCAGACTTGTGTCTATTAGTATATTGTAGATTTATAATCAATATGCTGATTAGGAATTCTCCAATATCTCACATCTAAGAGTAAGTATAAGACTTATACTATGGAAATTTAAATAGGATCTGTGAAAGGAAGCACTGCATATTTCCTCACATCTCAATCAAGGAATTGATAGCACTATAAAGACTATATGTAGACTTACTTCTAAAGACCGGGTCTATATCAGAAGCATGAAACAGCTTCTGAGCGAATACGTAAAGAGCGACACATATTCATCGAACCGCATTTAAACGATAAAATGAATATGTCACAGGGCAAGGAGGTAGTTGGCCAACTACATGGAGTTGCCCTTTACTTCGCTATAGTGGGATCTCGGAGTTGGTATATTTAGTTGGGGGGTGGGGGGCACAGCCCCCCACATTGAAGGGTGTGGGGGGCAAAGTCCCCCACCTGATAATGTTTTTTATTTTTTTTTCCGAACGACCACGTGAATATTTTCACTAGGAAAAAATTCAATTATGTGGCCGTTTGCTATTTAAAGTTTTTGCGTATTATGTGTCGACTTTTATGTAGTCGCACATATGCGCTTTCATTGTTCTGATATAGACCCCTAAAGACCTTGTATTTCATAGCTTTGTCATACAGTATAAGAAACATAGCACATTTACTTACAGCATTCTACTTTTGGGCACTTAATATTTGTTGGAGATGAATATTTACAGCAGAAATGGAGAATATTCTTTCAGTGGGAAAAGCCCTACAGAAGAATATAAATATCTCCACAAAACCTTATACTGATGTTCTCAAGCTCTCGAGTAAATAATTGATTTAGTATAACCAAATCACATGCACCCTGGCCACATAACTCATTGCAAATGCATAGTCCAAAACCTAACCATACCTCAACAAAGTTATAATGCTCCCTAGTGGGGCATTATATTGAGTCAAAAATTCATAAAAATGGGGCATTGGTTATAATGATCCCAGCCTATCTTAAATTGAGTTAGAAATGTACTAAAATCAGCCATACTCAACTACCTATTTCTGATCGGTGCCTCAGTGGTCTATAAAACAGTCACATACTCCACAGATCTATTAAAGCATGACCTGTTTACCTTCACAAAAATTAGACATTTAGTTAAATTTTAAATAGAATCCAAGAAAAATATGGCATATTCATTTTTCTTGCGCTGCGGTCAAAGACTTGTGGAAGTCTAGAATTAGTTTTATTGTATCATAAAACTAATGCGATCTAGGACTACCTGGTTAAATGCACTGAGATATTCAAAAAAAAAAACATAATCATGACCACTCGGCAGTACATAGATCAATAAATGTAGCACAAAGGGGCCTGGACAGGAATTAGGCAAGCATGATTTCATGCATAGCACAAACATGCTTGGGACAGCGTTGCATAATGCAGCTCTGAAACATCAGCTCCAAAGCATGCTCTGTAGGTAAATAAGAGTCCACTGAGAAAATAGAAAAAAAAAACAACAAAAAGTCAGCTCAAGTCACCAAGGGAGATGTACAAATCAATTTATTGGTAAAATGAGCTAATTAAAGCTTTTGCAAATGCTTCTTCAGGTATCTAAAAACATAACACATCCATACCTATCAGCTGTCCAGATTTTCCCAGAATGTCTGGATTTTTGTCTAATATTTTTGGTTGTTCCTCATAAAATTTGTGGTTTTCTGGCAAATCACTGGGATGATCTCGGGACTGAAGTCATTAAATAATGACATATATTTGAGTTTAACACTTCATATCTTCCAGAAAATGCATGCCAACACAAATCCTGTTATTCTAGCAAATTTCTGAGTTTATAAGAGCAATATTTAAAAATCCGTCCCTATTTTGGGCCGTTGTTTATTTATTTTTATTTATTTACATTTGTTTACCGGGAAAGTCCGACTGGGCCAGAACCCCATTTTCAGCAGAGGCCCGGGGAGAAATACTCCACAGAAATACAAGCAATATAAAATAATTAGATGGTACAATAGTATACATATAGTATGATGCAGAATACATATCTTCTAGTTAGTCTATACAGAGTAGTATTCAATACAGTTTTCTAGTAGATACAGGTTCAAAAGGAAAAACACAAACATTTCAGTGAAGATCACTGTGAGAAAAAATAAAGTTAGTACTGTGTACATATTAAACAATACTTATGACCAAATGAGATTTCCTTTATATATATTTATTTTTGAGTAGTAATAAACACTGAGGAGAGGGAGAAATGAGAGAAGGAGTGGACAGTGTGTTGAGGGAGTTATAGATATCTTGTCAGTCAGGTTTGGTGCAGGAGCAATGCCAGTTTTTGGATAGATGTTCAAATAGTAGTTGTTTAAAACTGGTAGATTCAGGTGTGTTTTGGAAGGTGTGGGGTAGAGAGTTCCATAATTTGGCTATTTGATTTCAGAATAGGACTTCACCATGAGTGCTGTGAGCTTTGTTTACTGTGAGATCTTAGACTTTGTTGTGCACGAGTAGGGAACAAAAAGTTCCTCGAGGGATGGGCAACTGTCGGGATGGAAGATGATATTGTGTGTGAATTTAAGTTGGTAGAGACGAAAAAGGTTAGGTAGCTCGAGCCAATTTGCCCAGATTTCTTGTGCTAAGAGGTTGAGAGGTATGAATACATCAGCTATCATACATATATGATATGTGCATGTCATATGATCAAAGGTTAAAAACAATCTTGGGTTCTAGAATGATTTAAAGTTCAACTCATTCAATTAATAGAATACTTGATATTTAAGAATATCTAAAGAATATATAAAAAGTATATGTATGTATACTGCACCTGAAAGATTCATTGTAATTGACTTTGTTTTAAAGCTGGTTTGATACTAGCAGTGTCATGCAGACCTGGATGCATATCAACTCTCATTAATTAAGCCAGCGATATTCAGCATGTTCAGTTCTGTTTAACATATTACCACCCATTCTATTTTCAACAACTATTTCTAACATCATGAATAGTATCAGTTGCTGCAATGTATTTATGATGAGGGCTCATATTAACCTGTCTCCTAATATCTGATAAGTGGGTGCAGATGCATTCTTTTGGCTTACAATTTATCTTCCCTAAATGTATATATATATATATATATATATATATATATATATATATATATATATGTCTGTGTGTGTGTGTGTGTGTGTGTGTGTGTGTGTGTGGGTGTGTGTTTAAATTCATTTAATGCCCTAATAAACTGGTGCCAGGCATCAGTTTTGTAAAGGGGCCCTCATCTTCCCCCAGCAGGTGCACCCTATGACCCCTTTGCAGGAGGGGAAGGAAGGTCTTTCATTCCATGATTCACAATGTATGATTTCTAACAGACGAACTGCCTGCTGAGGCTGTGTCCACTTTTGAGGTCTAATACAAGAAAAATATAGCCTGGTGCATACAGCCATATGTACTAGATACCAAAAGATGCAAAATGATTGGCAGCAGGGTAGTACAATGCACATTAACAACAGCATGAAGCAAAGTGGCAACAGCATGGCCAGGCCATTTGCAGTGGCTGTGGACACAAGAGCACACACACACACACACACACACACACACACACACACACACACACACACACACACACACACACACACACACACACACACACACACACACACACACCATTCATGACCTCCCAACTCAGGAACAGGAAGACACAAACATTGTACTGCAGATTATGGTTCATAATGCATCATGTTAGAGGTGCTATTCAGATACAACTATACAACATCGCCACTTTAGTATAATTACTGTACTACATGGTCCATTTTAATGAGATAAAAATACTTTGGCCACCATATCTTAGTAGACTACATTACAGCAAGCAATTAAAAAAATTAGATTGTAGCAGATAGAGAGTATACTGTGACACAGGTAAGCTAACAGCAGATATGGCTACTGGAGATGGGCCTTAGGACCGGAGTGACAACACAAGAACCGTGGAAGTAACAAGCACAGTTAAAAATCAGAGGAGTGTGTAAGAATATTCACAGGGCAAGACAGGGGCTGGACTGGCATACTGGTTGGAAAGGTTCAGTCTATCAGAGTACATAGGGTAGGTTGGGGCAGGTTGCAGCACTGCAGTCCTGCTGGGGAAGTATAACCTGGCAGGGCACAGAGACAGGGTAGAACAGGTTGCAGTCCAGATTGATGAGGGACCCATTTTAATAGGGCAAATGAAATATCATCAGGCCTAGTCACTATTATGCTGTTTTTGGCTGCATGGCATTCTTTGGGGGATATAGGATCTTTGATGCATCAAGCACAGCTCAGATGGACAGCACATATGACCGACATGCTCATCATTATCACACTATGGCACAGTGTTGGAATGGTTACAAGGTAGCAGCACACAGGGATGTGTCACAGTCAGGGGTTGGAGACAGTACTAAGGCTACTGTCAACTATCATGGACAGGCATGCATACACCGACTAATCCACAAGGTGAGAAAGGTAAAGGAGACAAGGCCTTCTGTCACCACGTGAGGTAGAGATTGACACAGGACATCACTGCAGTGGGTTGCTTTAGAAAGACCCTGGCATATTACTACATGCCAAGACCAAAGCAAAGGAAATTGTAAGAGAAAGGTTGAGAACTGGGTATGTACCACCAGGTGGAGGAATCCCTGGTCTCCCTCACTGGGAAAGTAAGAGAACTTCAGAGCTGTAGGTGGGCTTGATATGGTAGCTTGGCAGGTGATGACCTGCTGATTTCTTAGGGGAGTAGTAACATGTGTCATGCTTTTAGGACAGTGCCTTATCCAGGGAAGTCAGGACTGTGATAATAATAACATACAGCTTAAGATACATATGTGCACATAACCTATGTATATTATTAGAATATAATAATGTGTGTGCCAAATGGTGATAAGAGTCACAAACATGATTTAGCATTGCTCTATATAATCTGTCTGCATTCACAGGTTCTACTGGGATAGGATCCATCACAACATTTCAGAACACGCCTGATGTCAACAGGTCACCAGTAGCTGACAAGGATGGTGTCATGCACATAACACAGTCAGATGGTGAAATGACACTGTCAAGCAATGCTAAAAACTGAAGGCCACACCCACATCACCCACAGATGAATTGGCAGTAAAGGGGCAGAATGATCCTCTAACATCACCCGTGTTCAGTGAAAGACATCCCATCTATGTCAGCCTTACTCTTGATGCATATCACTGCAGACAGAATCAGAGGCCCTCACTGCCTCTGGGATGCATACACCCACCCTAGTGAAATGTTAATAGGTGGCCATCACTGCATGACTCCAAGATATTCCCAAACTTGTGTATCACCTTTGGCATCAATCAGCAGATGTATAAGGCAGTGATTCATGCACAGGGGCCCATATCAAATATGATGAGTGCTCTGTGAAACTTGTATGAGAAGCTGAAACTGCATAATATCCTGCAATGCATGAAGAATGACATGGTGCATAGGGATTTGGAGGAGACAGGCCTCTTCAGGGTATTGGTATTCCAGGTGGAAGCCATCAGAGCAGTCCTAGGGGACATAGGTTTATTGCATGATCTGAGATCAGGCTTACATGGAAGGCCCACACTATCCAGAGACAGCTTCACTGTCCACACTGTCCTTGACTGCTTCTGCTCCTGAGTGTTGACAGACCAGTGGTTGTTGCTGATGCTGTTCCAGCTCCACCGCAGTCACTTCCCACCAAGCAAGCCAATCAGGGTCTTGCAATTTCATGTCAGCCTACTCCACTGTAGCTCTATGGTGAGTACCACCTACCCAATCTTGTTTCAGCGGTCAGGATAGCAACATTTTTCTGGAACACCACATGGGGAAGCCACAACAGCTGTCTTGTACATGCTTCCAGTGTTACACACCATCCTTCAGACAGGAGTCCTTACGTATTAACACTGCAAAATTACATGGAGCACTGATCAGTGTGCTAGCCAAGCAAGCTCCACCTCAGTGCTGGAGGATGTGATGTGTAACTCCCACAATCTCTTAGTCATGTGTGTGGCTACTGTAGTTACCATTCATGACCTTTCAACCTATGCTAATATTGCTTATCCCCATCACTGCGACCTATCCCTCCTGTACAAATGATGCTGACTGTACACTCCCACCCCTCTAGCCTGTGTTGGTATAGCAGTGTCTGATGTTCAGCGTGGCCAGCCATTGCACTGCAATGCCGAGCCTGGTGGTGTTATTGCACGCATCAGTTTTATTTTTGGCTTATCTTATTACAGTCCATATTTCTGGACCAGATGACACCCCTATGTCTATATCATAATAGATTATGCCCACCCCTGCCTCACATAGTGTACTACCACAACAGGTTGTGATGATGACTCCTCAACATGCTCATCCTTTTTTGATACCAAAAGTATAAAGTATATCAGGTAGTGTTACTGTGTCTCTAAGATGTATCACTTTTTCTGACACTATAATATACAGCATGATGCAGAACACAGATATGTTGCTGATGGACTGTGGAGCATACTGCAGTGTGTCATGAGATGTATCTGTGGCAAAGAATAGGTTCCTTAGAAGACCAAACACATGTTCATAGTAATGTGCCTGCTGCAGTGCATTGTAATACTCCACATCCATCATGGTTAGGGGCTCAGATGGCGATTATAAACCATGGTTCCAAGCCATATCCAGAAACAATTATAACACATAACAATGTTTCATAGGTTCATAGGTGTTTACTAGACTAATGACCACAAGGGCCTTTTTAAGCCTAGCCATGCATCCCAAATCTCTGACAAGTTCTGATACCCTTGATAAGTGTAAACATTAGCCTGGGAGATGAACCATTTACAGGTTACCTGTGTCCATTAGAGGCATAGGTGCCAAATCAGTGATGAATTCCTGGTTTCTCGTCCAATTGTCCAAGTTGCACTTGAATTGGGTTAGGGAGGAACTCTGCTTAACATGGATGGGGAGCCTGTTACATAGATGGAGTAGTCCCTGGGATACATGCACACCATTATAAGTGGTCAGCTACCTACATTCATGGGACCAAACTATCAGGAAATCTTTCAATGACAATGTACCTACCAATTAGATGACCCAAGTAAAGGAACCCAGCATGAAATCCTGGTATGTACATGTGTGCCAGATGAGGGAATTATGGGAATTACCTGGATGGTGCACAGGCACATTATATGCATAATATCTGTGCAGTGCACACTAACTGATAGTCAATGGAATGGAAACCCTTCTGGTTAATATGCTTGATGTCATCTGGAGCAGATGGGCCTTGATAGTAGTGGGTGTTTATTCAATGGCTCGCAGAATTTCAGGGAAATGGGCTGTGCACATAGTGGTGGTTCTGTCCTCTGCCATTTGTGGAAACCAAAAATGTTCCTCCACAAGCTGCAGCATCACACCAAGTAGTTGGTGCAGGATTTGCAAGGCTAATGCTTGTGAAATTCCTAACATGTCCTCTGTCAAACACTACCATTTCACCATAGTAACCATGCCTGGTGTTAAACAATCCTTTGTGCCCTCTGGTATAGGTTTCCATACATCACCTTTCATTCCATGTGAGGAAACAATCCACATGGCAGCTGTCAATGCACTGGACATGGAGGTGATAGTATGTCATCTACTAGAGGGCACTCCTGTAATGTTGAGGATGATGAAGTGCAACACCAAGGACACTGGCTCCCAAGATGGCCACTAACACATACTGTTCAACTACTGTAAATGCTAATCCTAGCACCTTGAGTGGTACATCAAAAGATGCTGCTGTTTGGGAGAGCTGATCAGTGCAGCTCATCTCATTAATTTAATACATTTCTGAGTCATGCTCCTGTGTTGTTTAATTGTGACATCATCTTTTTGACACTGGTTGGCATGTAATTATTCAGACATTATTAAGTGTTGCACACTGCTATTTCTGCATTATTTTTCCAGTCCTGTGATCATGCTATGTGTTCTCTGAATTCCCTCCTCCCTATGTCAATACTCTCCTTGCTGTTTCACATAATAGGTTCATAGGTTCATAGTTCTTTTAGTTTTTGACATAATTTGCGTAGTTTCATTTATGACTTTCTTTCCATTAATAGTACCTTTCCAGTGTATCACCAGAATTAACTTCACATACATATTGCTATTGTGCATTGCTGTATAATATCTTATTTCTTGTCAAATATATAAAAGCTTCACAAAACAAGCTCTGCTTAAGTACTATTGTATGTACCAAGTAAACAATTAAAGTCATATTCGCATACCTGATCTGATAGATTCCGTTTTAATGTAGTAGATCAGGTTACAGATGCATTTCCCAGTTTCTTTCTTTTTTGTGTTATCTACTAAAGGCTATAAATCAGTAATTCATCTTAATGAGCAGACTCTTGATGAAAAGTATCCTATTATTCTATAAATAGAAGAATGAGTGTTATGGGGACATTATACTTTTGCAAGGCTCCTAAAAACAGGTCAACAGCAGACACAAAGCTAACTATGCACATGCTATCAAACCAAATGTTCATTGAATCCTTGAGACTGAATTGGGCTATTAGGGAGTAAAAGATTGTGATTTACAGTCATCACCCTTCATTTTATTCATCTACTGGACATTAGTGCATTGCAAAACTTTACTAATAACACAATGGCTGGCATTCACAATCATTTGAAATAGAATAAATCTACTAGACACTTAGTGCATTGCCAAACATAACTTATAAAATGATTACTGGTATTCACAAACATTTGAAATAGTACAGAAGTAACAGTTACTATAATAGAATGTTGGGTTAAGCAATATATTACTGAATTATGTAATGGTGTTATGTGCAAAAATACTGAATTAATAAAGCCATAGCACACAGCACAGACATAGGGCAAGAAAGTCTGGCATCAGAAGGCACACCAGCTCCCTGGATAATGCACACGATATTCATCACTGTACTCTACAATAATCTGTCGTACTGCAACATGCAAATCAAATATTTTATTTAAAAAAAAAAGAAAGAAAGAAAGAAAGAAAGAAAGAAAGAAAGAAAGAAAGAAAGAAAGAAATCAGTGAAAGTACCACTGGCACCTGAGATATGTAAGCACATGGCAATGTGTATGTTAATATGTGGGTATGTGTAATACATGGCAATGTGTATGTGAATACGTGGGTGTGTGCAGTACATGGCAATGTGTACGTTAATATGTGGGTGTGTGTAGTACATGGCAATGTGTACGTGCATATGTGGGTGTGTGTAGTACATGGCAATGTGTATGTGAATATGTGGGTGTGTGTAGTACATGGCAATGTGTATGTGTATATGTGGGTGTGTGTAGTACATGGCAATGTGTACGTTAATATGTGGGTGTGTGTAGTACATGGCAATGTGTACGTTAATATGTGGGTGTGTGTAGTACATGGCAATGTGTATGTGAATATGTGGGTGTGTGTAGTACATGACAATGTGTATGTGACTATGTGGGTGTGTGTAGTACATGGCAATGTGTATGCATATGTGGGTGTGTGTAGTACATGGCAATGTGTATGTGAATATGTGGGTGTGTGTAGTACATGGCAATGTGTACGTGCATATGTGGGTGTGTGTAGTACATGGCAATGTGTACGTGTATGTGGGTGTGTAGTACATGGCAATGTGTACGTTAATATGTGGGTGTGTGTAGTACATGGCAATGTGTACATTAATATGTGGGTGTGTGTAGTACATGGCAATGTGTAGGTGCATATGTGGGTGTGTGTAGTACATGGCAATGTGTACGTGTATATGTGGGTGTGTGTAGTACATGGCAATGTGTACGTTAATATGTGGGTGTGTGTAGTACATGGCAATGTGTACGTTAATATGTGGGTGTGTGTAATACATGGCAATGTGTATGTGAATACGTGGGTGTGTGTAGTACATGGCAATGTGTACGTTAATATGTGGGTGTGTGTAGTATATGGCAATGTGTACGTGCATATGTGGGTGTGTGTAGTACATGGCAATGTGTATGTGAATATGTGGGTGTGTGTAGTACATGGCAATGTGTAGGTGCATATGTGGGTGTGTGTAGTACATGGCAATGTGTACGTGTATATGTGGGTGTGTGTAGTACATGGCAATGTGTACGTTAATATGTGGGTGTGTGTAGTACATGGCAATGTGTACATTAATATGTGGGTGTGTGTAATACATGGCAATGTGTATGTGAATACGTGGGTATGTGTAGTACATGGCAATGTGTACGTTAATATGTGGGTGTGTGTAGTACATGGCAATGTGTACGTGCATATGTGGGTGTGTGTAGTACATGGCAATGTGTATGTGAATATGTGGGTGTGTGTAGTACATGGCAATGTGTACGTGCATATGTGGGTGTGTGTAGTACATGGCAATGTGTACGTGTATATGTGGGTGTGTGTAGTACATGGCAATGTGTACGTTAATATGTGGGTGTGTGTAGTACATGGCAATGTGTACGTTAATATGTGGGTGTGTGTAGTACATGGCAATGTGTACGTGCATATGTGGGTGTGTGTAGTACATGGCAATGTGTATGTATATGTGGGTGTGTGTAGTACATGGCAATGTGTACGTGCATATGTGGGTGTGTGTAGTACATGGCAATGTGTATGTGAATATGTGGGTGTGTGTAGTACATGGCAATGTGTACGTGTATATGTGGGTGTGTGTAATACATGGCAATGTGTACGTGAATATGTGGGTGTGTGTAGTACATGGCAATGTGTACGTGAATATGTGGGTGTGTGTAGTACATGGCAATGTGTACGTGCATATGTGGGTGTGTGTAGTACATGGCAATGTGTATGTGAATATGTGGGTGTGTGTAATACATGGCAATGTGTATGTTAATATGTGGGTGTGTGTAGTACATGGCAATGTGGATGTGTATATGTGGGTGTGTGTAGTACATGGCAATGTGTATGTGAATATGTGGGTGTGTGTAATACATGGCAATGTGAACGTTAATATGTGGGTGTGTGTAGTACATGTCAATGTGTACATGTATATGTGGGTGTGTGTAGTACATGGCAATGTGTACGTGTATATGTGGGTGTGTGTAGTACATGGCAATGTGTATGTTAATATGTGGGTGTGTGTAGTACATGGCAATGTGTACGTGTATATGTGGGTGTGTGTATTACATGGCAATGTGTACGTGTATATGTGGGTGTGTGTAGTACATGGCAATGTGTACGTGCATATGTGGGTATGTGTAGTACATGGCAATGTGTACATGCATATGTGGGTGTGTGTAGTACGTGGCAATGTGTATGTGAATATGTGTGTGTGTGTAATACATGGCAATGTGTACGTGAATATGTGGGTGTGTGTAGTACATGGCAATGTGTACGTGCATATGTGGGTGTGTGTAGTACATGGCAATGTGCACGTGCATATGTGGGTGTGTGTAGTACATGGCAATGTGTACGTGTATATGTGGGTGTGTGTAGTACATGGCAATGTGTACATTAATATGTGGGTGTGTGTAGTACATGGCAATGTGTATGTGTATATGTGGGTGTGTGTAGTACATGGCAATGTGTACGTTAATATGTGGGTGTGTGTAGTACATGGCAATGTGTACGTGCATATGTGGGTGTGTGTAGTACATGGCAATGTGTATGTGAATATGTGGGTGTGTGTAATACATGGCAATGTGTACGTGAATATGTGGGTGTGTGTAGTACATGGCAATGTGTACGTGCATATGTGGGTGTGTGTAGTACATGGCAATGTGCACGTGCATATGTGGGTGTGTGTAGTACATGGCAATGTGCACGTGCATATGTGGATGTGTGTAGTACATGGCAATGTGTATGTGAATATGTGGGTGTGTGTAGTACATGACAATGTATATGTGAATATGTGGGTGTGTGTAGTACATGGCAATGTGTATGTGCATATGTGGGTGTGTGTAGTACATGAAAATGTGTATGTGACTATGTAGGTGTGTGTAGTACATGGCAAGGTGTACATGAATATGTGGGTGTAGTACATGGCAATATATAAGTGCATATGTGGGTGTGTGTACTACATAGCAATGTGTATGTGCATATGTGGATGTGTGTAGTACATGGCAATGTGTATGTGCATATGTGGGTGTGGGTTACAATCCTGCTGAATAACTCAGTACAAATGGAATGCAAACCTCATTACTCAAATAAGAACCAGAGATTTATATAGACAATTAAACCACAATTAGCATCAGAGTGGGACAGTGCACTTTCTGAACAAGCAATGTTAAACAGCTGCTGGCTGGGAGCAAGATAATGGTCTGTTTCTGCTGCAATCAAAGCAGCATATTTACAATGCAATCTGTAGCTACAAAGATGGTCTTTATCATTGTTTTTCTCATTCTGACACTGCAAAAAACATAGACAATGAAGTGAAAGAATCCATAGTAAATTTCTGAAGGTAACGTTGAACCACAAAGAGAAACAAAAGTAAACAGCTGACAAAACAGGATGACACAATAAAATAGAAAACAATACTTTTTGCAGGGGGTAATCCCTTCTACCCTCCATACTCTCTCATCTCTAAATAAACTTATTGTAAGATCATACACCCTTAAGAAAAATGGAAAACTTCCTTACTTTCACTTTGCTGCAAATCATAGACTATTTTTCCATGTAACCAGGGTTCTTTTAAATCTGTTTGTTGAACCCTGGTTTGATTAGACCTGGAGGGATCATACATTTATCTCTGTGTGGAAAAGAGCAGGCTGTACACCATTATCACCTGCCTCACTATCACATCAGCTACAGGGGGTGGTAATGATTATCCATATGCAGTCTCCACCTCTGAAAGTTAAGATGTATCAGATACAATGTGAACTGCAAAAACATGTCAAGTCATACTGTTTAAGATTCTCAGCCCTTAGGGCAGTGCTGTTTACCCTCCTGTGGCACAGATATGCATACACTGGGCATACATCTCACACTGTAAACCTAGGGCATCTCATCTGAACAATACAAGTCTAATCAGTAAAGTGAAAACATGCAGATATCTGGCACCCACATGGAAAGTATGTTATATTGAGATATCAAAAATATAAGTGCCAAAATGAATTTTCTCTACTAGAATTGTTTCAGATATTACAACTAACAAAATTGATTTCTGTTTTTCGACCAGAAATAGTTACAGCAAACTGCATGCTGCAAGCTGGATGACCCTCACAGTACTGCTTTGTTTTGAAATAAGGAATGTCCTTGTTCTGTTCTCTGTTCCATGACAAGTACAGCATATTTGTGTAACTATACAAATTAAGTCATTAGAAAGTGCAGATTATATATGAAATATGCAGATCAACAGTCCTTGAATAATAATTGCATATTTCTACTGTCAATCTGGTATGTAAGCAATGACAGAAGGAATGTTCCAGAATGCTTTGTCCAACTATTTAGTGTCTGTGATTCTGCCATGTTAGTGTATGTTTGTCTAATCTTGCTGGTAGCATAGCTTGGATTTGCTGCTAATCTATTCAGACAATACATTTTACTTACACTGCTTTCAATGTCTTAGTGTTTTTTTTTACAAATGACAGACAGGGATAAGAAGAGTAAACTTCTCAACAGTGCATACCACCAAAAGAAGCTTACTAAACCGAGATGCAAAATTAGCTGTTATATTCCAAAAAATAAACAACAATCGACTAGTAGTGACCAGGTATACAACCCAGAATGACTTAAAGGCTGTACATTTTATATGGTAATATTTTCATTAAACAGTGAGGTATGCAAGAGTAATATACCAGTTATCAAACCAAAATTGAATTGCCTTACGTAAATGTAAAGTTCAATGCTTTTGTGCAGATTTTAATAAGCAGGAGTGAAGTTAAGTGAAAGAAATGAAATGTAGAAAGTCTATTTCAAACAACATGACTACATTGGCTATACCTACTGTGATAATGTGAGGTATTGTCAGCTATGCCAGGAGAAGTAGGGCAGTGGATGTCTAACATATGTCAGCACAGCTAGCTGGAGTTTTGTAAAGAATTCTATGTCATTTGTATATAAAACTGGCTTGCACAGGTGCTTGTGTTGAAAATGTATTTGCAAAGCTGTTTGCATTAAAAAATGTACCAACATCGGGTCCTGATGGACATAATATGAAGTATACCTATATGTTATCCAAACCAACATAAAATACTCACAGGAAGAGCACTGTGGCTTGAAAACAAACTCAATAGTCCACCAATTCACCAAGTAATGTTCACTAAAAACATAGAATATCTGAACAGATGCTCAAAAGTAAGCGTGAACAGCACGCGTCCTTTCTTTAGTTATGAACATTACTTGGTGAATTGGTGGACTATTGAGTTTGTTTTCAAGCCGTTCGCCTCAATACTTTATTTTTTTTATACCTATATGTTAGACTGTATGGTAACCACTGAGATGAATATATTGTAACAGAGGCTACTGCAATAGAAAAGGTTAATCTCAGTTCAGCTAACTTTGAAAAATAGTATTGAATTAAATTACTTAATTTAGGCAATAAGGATTGTATCTTACAGGTCTCAATGTAGCCAGAGAGAAAAAGTCTGTACTAGGAATCCTTGTGTATTGTCCTTAGCAGTGAACTAATTGCTAGCCTGGAACGGTGGAAGTGTTGAATTGGTTTTATGGCTATCCATTGCTATAACACATCTTAGCAAAGCTATATCTGTGTGAATGGTAGCACATATGTGTGGGATTTTGATTCAGTGTCTAGTAAAGGGGAAGTAGTATGGGAACCAGAAGTCAGATGATCAGATGTATGTGATGTCATTGTGTAATCTAGGACTGAAATTATGTTTTAATACTAAATGAGACAGAAGCCTCAGGACAGTTTGTTTTTGTAACCTGACATAGAAGGACCACTCACCTACTTCATCTTGCTTTGCTTTAGTAAGTAACCAGGGGATAGTATTTTTTTTAGATCAGTCAGGAAAATGTAGAGGATTAGTTAAGGACTGTTTTTCTGTATCTGAACCTATTCATCTGTTTTATTTTAATATTTCCTTTGAATGAAACTCTGGGGTTTATTGTAAGTACATATTTAGTATTCTCATGTTCTTTTATTATTTATTATTAAATATATTTGAACTTCGCCTTCTGTGTGGAGTCTGCATGTCCTCCCTGCGGTCGAGTGGCATTCGAAAGATATGCATAGGGCGTGCCTTTGTTGAAGGTTGGGCGTCGAGATGGCACCTCGGCACAATAAAAAATCTACTGCCAATCATTAGCAGACCAGAGTTCTGCAATGTTGACCCCAAACCGGGAAAAGCCAAAAGAAGAAGAAGAAGAAGATTAAATATATTTAAACTTCTCATTGCGACTGGTCCTTTAGAGAATATTTTAACCTTTGAGAGTACTTATATTTATTTGGTGATACTGTGGCCACTCCTGACAGCCTTGTCACATTGGTCAAACACTAGCATTTGTACTAATATTAATTTCACTCAGTGCAATTAGCAATTAAGTACCCTTGTAAGAGCCTTAGAGTAGCTGGCCTTTGAGTGTCTAGTGGCAGTAACTAACTTATAGTCTGGGCAAAGGGTAGCAGAGCAAGTAAATCTGTGCCAGCCATTCCCAGGTGTGTGTGTGTGTGTGTGTGTGTGTGTGTGTGTGTGTGTGTGTGTGTGTGTGTGTGTGTGTGTGTGTGTGTGTGTGTGTGTGTGTGTGTGTGTGTGTGAGTGGTATGTGTGCAACTCAAATCTCAAAGTGTGTGTTTGTGTCAGCTACTTGGAGCAGGGACACAGAGCACTGGTTTCACGGAGAGGGTGTTGGAGGACTTGGCTTGGACACTCGGCTGAGGACTCAGCTCTACAGCTGTGCCAGTTGGGAGTCTTATTGGTGGACTGGAGATAGTGAGAGGGAGGAAAACCCAGACCTTGGACTGAGTGTATTCTCTATGTGCTTTTAAGGGAAACTGAGCTTGTTGCAGAGAGCTGCATCTGGAAATACTGTGTGTATCTATATTTATTCCAAGTGAACATCCATCCCCAGTGTCAATGGTGAGGATTCAGGCTCCTTAATTATTGGCCCAGAAGGGGGATGTCACACCTATGACTATGAATTATGAGCTTAGACACAGTCCTCCTTGAAGCATATAGACATGGTCACAAGCGTAATGTAGTTCAGGTGCAGCATGCAGTGTCAGTCAGCCATTTACAGCGTACAAGGTAATAAAAAGACCCATCTATAAACCTCCCAGCATGTAGTTCTGTGCAGATGTAGACACACTAACACACAGTGCTTAATTCTCACTGTAACAATTCACACAATGTTTATGTGTCTGTTTATACAGATACATATACCTATAAATAAATAGATAGCTAGATGGAGAGTCAGACAGATACAGCTCACTATATATACTGTCTCTCTCTCTCTCTCTCTCTATATATATATATATATATATATATATATATATATGGGTCTACTTCTTTTGACCTAACTCCCATTTGACTGACACCCATTTGCCTGAGACCAAATGACTGAAATTTCATTTGCCTGACACTTCATTTGCCTGACACTTCATTTCACTGACAAGTATTATTAGCAAGAAAATGGAATATGCCCCCTTCCCCACTGTAGTGCGACCCTGGAGTTAGAATATATAGTTAGGGGAGGGCACAGCCCCCCACTTACTTTTCTTTTACTAAGCAATATTACATCAAAAGTTAACAATATCATATGTGCCCCCCACACCCCCCCTAACTATATATTCTGTCAGGTAAATGACATTTCAGTCAAATGGGGTCAGGCAAATGAGTGTCAGGCAAATGAAAGTTAGGTCAAAAGAAGTAGACCCATATATATATATATATATATATATATATATATATATATATATAGATATATCTATATATATATATAAATATATATATATATATATATATATATATACATATATATGCACATAAGCACTAATACACACACACACACACACACACACACACACACACACACACACACACACACACACACACACACACACACATACACTCACACACACACACATATATATATGCATATATATTCCTTGACCTTTGACACAGTGTCTAACCCCTTACTTTTGAACACACTGTCTAACTTAGGCTTCTCATATAACACAGTAAAATGGTTTCAGAGCTACCACAAGGATCATAAACAAGCAGTGAAATGGTCCAATGAACTCTCACCCTTCCTCCACAACCCTACCGGAGTCGCTCAAGGCTCCATCCTAGCACCCCTACTCTTCAACATTTTCACAAACAAGCTTCACACTGCCTCTCACCCTGGGGCCCTCATTCAGTACGCTGATGATTCCACCATGATTTGCACTGCTCAATCACAACCAGAACTACTCTCAAAAACTCAGCAGTCCTTTACTGCAGTTGAATCCTGGCTAAGAAATGCTAAACTCTTTTTTAATCCAAAGAAGACAAAACTAGGACTCTTTCATCCTAAAAAACACCTCCACTGTCACTGATCATTTCAACGTCCTTGCATCTAACAACACTGTCATAGAAATAGTGCAGGAAACCAAACTTCTAGGCATTATCATTGACAATAAACTTTCATTTGACCCCCATATACAGAAAAATATAAAGAAAACTCATCAAAAACTGGAATTCTTATATAGAAACAAACATTTCTTTATTGCAGCAACCAAAACTACCCTTGCAAAAACATTTTTTACTTCCCTCCCTTCTTTATGGTGCCCCTATCTTAACTAACTTACGAAATACTACCCTAAGCAAGTTGTAACAGTGCTACAACAAATTTGCAAAGTTTGCCACAAACTCTAAATATCACACAGACCACTGTAAACCACTCCTAGAATTAATCTGGCTTGAACTACCCAACCAACCTGCCTTTATTCAGCTATCCACTTTGCACAACCTTATTTTCAAGCCTACTGCTGCCCTGCACTAGCCAATCTAGTCACACCTTACACACCAAATCGATCTCTATGATCAGAAGACAAAAATCTCTTAGCTATCTCAAAACCCACAAGAAAACCTGGTCACTCTCTGTATTCATACTCTGTCTCTATACATTGGAATTCACTACCTCTAGCTACCAGGTCTATGCCTGGCCTAACCCATTTCAAAGGCTCTTTACAAAATTATCTCAAAAATACATGGCTCTGCTTCTGCATAAAGCCTGCCTAATGCTCAGGTCTTCCTCTTTCTGTCACATTTCAGTCCCTCACAGACTGTAAGACCCTAAGGCTCTTCTAACTCCTTGTCTGGTTGTATACCATATCCTTAAGCGACTGCTCAGGCTGTATTGCTTCTTTTCTTGTTAACTCTTTCACTATCTTTCTGCATCACTAACTTTCTAGCTGCTATTTTCCTAACTGAAACTAACATTCTATTTTGCATGTACTACAGCAGTCAATGTCATACATTGTACTACCTATGTACTTTATTTTTCTGACACTATCTACATCATGTATGATGAGAGTGACTATTATGGTCTGTAATGTTTTAACTGTATAGAATTGTCTAGATGTGTATTAGTATATTTTAACATCTTGTAGCAGTTTATTCTTTCAACTTATGTTTTGTATAGAATTTCTAATGTACTCTTTATTGCATTGGATTATACTGTATTTGTATTGTACTGTATGTGGAGCTTTTCTCTCCGGGCCTCTGCTGAAAACAGGTTCTGTAGACCCAGTCAGACCACCCCTGTAAACAAATGTCAAATAAATAAATAAATAATATATCTGTCAATGCTACCATTTAACTACACTTATTCACACAAATTACTGATCCAAAATCTAGGCAAAACAATGCCCATCACAAAATGAAACCACACAGCCTCCTTTTGTGAATGATGAAAATTATAGTAAAAAATGCCAAAACACTTATTTTACTAAAGAGGCTTCATATCAAAATTCCCTAACTTAAATATACTAATTTCATGATTGCACAACCGCAACCAAAAGAGAAACTCTCCTACCTAAGCATTACTCACTGTTGTGAGATGAGCTCTTCTACACTCCACTCAGTAACAGGTAAATTCAATAACCTGCAACGACCCTAACAGTTGTCAACAAGTTGTGCACTTGAACAGAGTGCTGCGGAAAGATGTTTATATGTAGATATTTAGATATAAATATATGTATATATAAATATATATATATATATATATATATATATATATATATATATATATATATATATATATATTTTACATATATACAGTGATAGCTATAAGGATGCAGTGTATTATGTCAAATCATTGAACAGTTTAGGAAGTTTTCCCTTTTCCCACCAGTAGGCAATCTCAGAGTTGGTGTATATAAGTAGCGGTCCGATATTAGAAGATCGATGTTTAGGTGTTCGATCACCTAAACAGTCAGTCTTCTAATATAGACCCCTCTACCTAACATATAAAGCTATGTTAAACCCAGAGCTGTTGGACATGCTACACCTGAAGAAATCCCAATCCCTCCGAGTTACATGGTCTAGGGACCTAAACCTTGTCACCACAATAAACAGGACATGCTGGAGGGATAGATTCCTGTCCCAGAGACTTCCTGTACTCTGGAACAAGCTACTCATCATGTCAAGCAAAGTTCCTCATTAGCACTCTTCAAGAAAAATCTTGATGAGTGGATGGGAAATAGGAAATAAACCCCGGGGATCACTTCTCTGGCTCTGCTCGACAGGGACAAAGGAAATTAACTTTCTTGGGTGGCGTAAGCCAGGAAACCTTGTTGGCTTGGCTTACTTAGGCCCTAGGGCTGATAGCCTAGTACCTATCTATGAACCTAAACAGGGTTCTGGAGTTACAGTTCTGCAGTTCAGGTGGGTTTGAGACCCTGCAAAAAATACTATTGTTTTTGTTATATGTATTTTCAGCTGATTTTCTAGTGAGCATAAATTGATGCTTGAATACTGCCAGCTAGTAAGCTGTTTGACCACATGCCCATGCTGTGCATGTCATGAAAATCATAAACACATGCTGTGTATGTTGTAAAAGTCATATACATATTTTGTGCATACTGTAAAAAAAACATGCTGTGTATATTGTGGAAATTATATGCCGCTATAGTGCATATTGTGAAAACTCGTTAGTGTAAAAGTAAAATAGCTGTATTTCCTATTAAGAGAATTCTTGTAAAATCTTGTTGTGCTCTAATTATACCCATTTGTTGACTAGGTAGGCTCAGTTGACATGTAGTTTTTTTTTAGAAAAAATCTAAAAGCATTGTCTGGTGAAATCACTTGTTCAAGGTCACACAGTAGTCAGTTGTAAACTGAAGAAATCAAACCTTGTAACAGAGGAAGTGCAGTTCACAGCCATAACCCTTTGTGCCAACTGACAGACTTA
This sequence comes from Protopterus annectens, assembly GCF_019279795.1. NCBI lineage: Eukaryota > Metazoa > Chordata > Ceratodontiformes > Protopteridae > Protopterus > Protopterus annectens. The sequence continues at coordinate 1,701,478,093 of NC_056731.1, forward strand.
TTTGCTGATATTCACTTTTTCAAGAGAAGAAAGCAATCAAATCTGTTTTATTAAATTAATTGATCTCTTGATATTGTCGCAATACAGTAAACTAAAACTACTAAAAGTGTCTCATCACACTTCATAAGTAACAATTCACCCCTATGCACAGACACAAGAAATTCTTTATACTGTCTGATGCATCACATTTAATTCTGCAAGTAGTCCTGCTATTTTTTGTCTTAGGGTTTTCAATGTATTTTCCTCTAACCATTTCCAGCTGTTAGCTTTTCTCCCGTTGTCCCAAGTTAATCAATCAATCAATCAATCAATCAATCAATCAATCAATTAATTAGTCCTAGTTAGCCTATGCTTTCATCAAAAAATTGAAAATTTCTAATAACACATTACTACACTCATGCAGGAACAAATCTGAATATGAAACCATCTTTTAGAATGCTATTATATCTAATTCCATGTAATTTTAGGAAAATTTATTTTTTTCTGAAAATTTACATAGGATCATGAATGTAAGATGCTTTAGATACAGTCACAATACATTAATTACCATTGCTTTGAAGCAATTACCAATTATTGTTGGTTACCACCCTCTACATGAAAGAAGGTTTCCAAGTGTTTACCCAAATTTTTATCAGAATTGAAATCCCTTTGCAAAACTCATGTCAATTTCTTTGGAATCAGCATGAAAATATTGTTTGCGGTTTCCTGACACAAAATAGATTATTTTACTGGAAGTTACTATATAATACAAAACACCTAATCGCTTATATGTCAGATTAGCAGTTACTAATTAGCTCAGAATCAAACCTTGAATGTTGTGATTTTACATAACTTAAATATTCCATTTCATTTTCTCTGTGAACACACAAAAAAACTCTGTGGTTTTGAAGCAGGGCTACAATCCCTTCCACACATTCGGGTCAGCCACTGCACAAACAGGGACCAAAGGAGGAGGTGCCTCAATCTGTATCAATAACAAACTCACCTCAAGGCTATTCAGACAGGATGATGTGCTTGATCTTCTCCATGTCAAGATTTCCATAGAGAAAGTCTCATATCATACATAGGCACCAAAAGCTGTTGAAGATTGTGGGGGGGGGGGGGGTGGAGGGTGAGAGGCGCACTTAGTGATCTAAAAAGGGCAATTTTTTAAAACTATTTACTACCACGACATAGGTTTACTTGGAGGACATTGTAAGCTTAGCTAGTTCCCTTTTGGTGTTTGAATTAACATTTCCTGATTGGTCTTACCTGTCCCATGGCTGATAATTGTATATTAGCCCTAGTGAGAATAACTGTGATCATGCCAAGTATCTCAGCCAAGGCTAACTAGGTCCTCAGCTCATAAGAGTGTTTGTGTTTCATCAAAGGCCTTACCCCAAGCCATGATCTAAGACCAAGGTAAAGTTCCAAATCCACAGTTTGTGATAACAATCCATGTTCTGTTAATCTGAGTATGACTTTACACTATCTTGACTAAACTGTACCGCAAAGTGACTTTCGATAAAATGCCGTCCATTAGAATGGTCTGTCTAACCATTATCCTTCTACAGGTTTCAGCTGCATTTGTGAGACTCATAGTGGACAAGAAGTTAGAAGTCTGTCAAGGTATAAAGATTATAACTGAAGCACATGGACAAACAAGTGACTGTTTTGTAATTTTCTCATATAGAATATATTGATGCTAAGAGTAATGTCTGCATCAATTGCTACAATTTCATGACTGATTGCTGGTCAGGAACGTGTAAAACTTTTAGAGTACTAGGACAGTCAATGGCATTCAATAATGTGTGAAGGGACACTGATTTTCCATTTTTCTGGGAAAAAGACTGAACATTTGGAAAACAATAGATTTTCATGGAATTTGCTTTTTAGGCTAAGTTTTTGTTCACCACAACTTGTACTTTTTTCATATTTACTAATTATAATACTGTCAACAGAATGTTCTGTACACATAATTAGTTTTAGTTTTGCATGTATATGTGCATATGTGTGTATATACATATATATATATATATATATATATATATATATATATATATATATATATATATACATACATATCTGTATAGAGAGATCTGCGCTAGAAATCTTTAATGAAGTCAAGGTAGTTGCCAGAAATTACACTTAAAATCATAGGTATATTTCCATGATTTCATCCAATGAAAATGGAATTTAATTTTTATGAGAACTGTAAATAAAGGTCCCTGAATATATATTCACATTTTATAATGTCAGACAGAGGCCTTTATGTCTCCTTGGAAGAGAGAGAACAATGTGATTCTAATAAATGCATAGCTGCTATGTGCCTGTATATAATATTCTAACATTACCATTTTAAGAAGAAATGTATAGTAGTACTGTTTTATGAAGCACTGTATGCCATAATGCTTTGAGTTTGGTTTGCCAGTTGCTTGTGTGTTTGTAACGGGTGAAGTAACTAACATCATATTTGATATGCTACCATTGGGTGTAACATTAAAGTTGCTGTTTCACAACAAATGCTGGTATATCCTTACATTATTAACACTGCCTATGGACATGAGTGAGTAACAAGTGGACTAAAGTATTAAATTCCATATTGCTGGAGATATGAGATATCTGAAATTCTAAAGAATTAGTGTGGTGATAATTTACGATGCTTACTTGTAAGCATGGATTTTCCCTATTAGTGCTTTTCCCGCTGTAAAGATTAAATGAAACGGAAATTACAAGAAAGTAATGCTTATTTCTTACTGTTATAGTTGTCACTGATGCCTTTCTATTTACAACCCAAAGATGGAATGACACCTCAAAGATGTCGTGACCAGCTTTATTAAACACACACTGTGAAACTACACACCAATAAAATCATAATGATGTCCACATGTCAGGCGGTGTGACAGAACGTTCTCCTCACTATTTACTGAAATAAATAACAACAACATGAAACATTTAACCACATCAGGCATCATAGCAGACTGCTGACCTTACCAAGATGGCATCAGCATTACCTACTGCTCATTAGCCATCTGCTGTAATGTTTTAATGAAGTATAACACCGCACACTTACATAACTTGCAATGAGAAGGAAAGAGAGGGAAGGAAGGAAGGATGGAAGAATGAAAGAAGGGGGGAACTTCCTTTCATAGGTTCATAGGTTCATAGGTTGGTACTAGGCTATCAGCCCTAGGACCAATACAAGCCTAGCCATAACAATTCCCTGGCTATTTCTTCCCACACTATTTATTTCCCTGGATCCCTGTCTAGCAGGGCGACTGACGTGATCCCTGCGGTGAATTTCCTTTCTCCCATCCAATCATCAAGGTTCCTTTTGAAGAGGGCCAAAGAGGAACTCTGCTTGACATGTATGGCCAATCTATTCCAGAGTCTGGGGAGTTTCTGGGTCAGGAAGCCATCCCTCCAGCATGTTTTGTTTATTGTGATGACAAGGTTTAGATCCCTGGAGCATGTGGCTCTGAGGGATTGGGATTTCTTTAAGTGTAGCGTGTCCAACAGCTCTGGGTTTGACATGGCCTTGTATGTTAAGCAGAGATCACCTCTGAGTAGACGATATGCAACAGAGTATAGCTGGAGTTTTTTAAGGTTGTCAGCGTAGGGCATCTGCTTTAGGCCTGTGATTCTTTTAGTGAGGTATTTCTGTGGCCTTTCCAGTTGTTGCAGATATCTTGAGAGGTACATACCAAATGGGGCATTGTATTTTATAATGGGTCTATTGAGGGATAAATACAGTGGGACAATGACCTCCTTTTTTCTGGATGAAAAGCCCTTAGTGATGAGGTGTGTCACATAGAAGGATTTCCTGACTGTTGTGGCGATGTGGTTATCAAAGATCCACCTGTGTCCCAAACTCTCTTATCACACTTTCGGTGATTAGTGTACTGCCACCTATATGGTAATTCACAGGTACATGTTTTTTGCCAAAGGGGATAACTATACAACTGAAGGAGAGGTCTCTTTTACCACTGATCCAGCTATACCTCCAACACCTAAGATAGAAAGTGCTGGGTGGGGCAACTTCAAGCTGCAGTGCTGAAAAGACTGATCCTCTGCTTAGCTGGATCTATACACTAAATCTCCTACCCCCACCCCAGACATGACATGTAACCCACTCCAAATTACTGAGCCCTACCTATCAGGCACTCTCTCCTATCTCTCCCCCACCCCCTACTTAACTCTAAAACAGGACCCAGCAACAAATGTGTCTGCTAGGCAAACACCATTTGTCAGGTAGGATAGCTTTTACTTAATTATTTTATTAACTGATATTAACATAAAAGTCAGAGCTGTAAGACAGAACAGATTAGACTCCATTCACTCCAAAAGTATCTTGGTGTAACCAAACTGCCTGCAGCTCAGAGGTTCTGAAAGATTCTTAATAGATAGCTTTTTCATGCTACCATTTCATGTTTGCTTATCAAGTGAGCTGAAAATGTTGACTCTAGCTGGCTTTGCAAGCATTTTTGCTTGAGTCTTTATTATTTACTTAAATCCTGGACTCAGCCTTTCTCTGTCATTTTTAAAATTCCTTTTAAAGCATTATGGAACACATTTGCAGCGATTTTTTAATTTGTGCAATTTACTTAGCCATACATGTGCATCACTCAATAAGATCTGTTGCACTCACGGGTGCACACATGTGCGCCCGAACACTGCATTAGTTTTTTGAAACATTCTGTAATGCGATGGTTTGCAGTTAGTTGGAGTACCGATTGCATTACAGAATGTTTAAAAAAATGAATGCAGTGTTCAGGTGCATGTGTGAGTGTCCGTGAGTGTGATGGAGCTTATGAGTGATGCACATGTATAGCTAAGTTAATTACACAAATTAAAGAATCACTGTGATTGTGTTACATAATGCTTTAAAAGGAATTTTAAAACTGACAGAGAAAGGCTGAGTCCAGGATTCATTGCAATCTAAGAAAAAAAAAAAAACATGAGAATTGTGTTGCACGCATACCCGAATTAAATAAAAACAATCTTAACTCCAGGAGAACAGCCTATCCACAGCCTGCATGTATGAGAAGACGAGTCCATCAACAAAATAAATGCATGTAGAAACCAGAGACAGAAGAATAGATCCCGACCTTGTACAAAATCATACACACTTACCAGAGGTAGTTTAACTTCTCCATTACGCTTTTGTTTAAATCCACGTTAGCATTCTTCGGGTCATCCTTAAAGAAAAACTCCACCATGGACTTCTGGTAAAAGTGTGTGGGGGGCCCCCTTCCCCTTGCTCTATGGTTCTGGTGCCTATGATATCATATCCTTGCTCTAAGTGACTCTCTATGATCCAAGTAGCCTATAACTCACATTCAACCCAATACCATATTCCTAGGCAACTTCGACTACCCAAATAGAAACTGGGATATTTATACAAGCCCAAACTTGCAGGCCCAAAGATATCTGGACTTTGCAAATACAAACACTTAGGACAGTCTATATCCCCACTAGGCATGCAGACATACTCAGCCTTGTACTCAGAAATATGGGAGAATGCTATACCCCCAGTGTAGTGTCCTGTCTGGTAAGGTCAGACCACAAAGCTGTCTCCTTCATAATAAAATTCAGTTATGTTACCACAGCTAATCTCATAACATTTAGGAACTATTCTGAGGCAAACTTCCTACTACTAAATGATAACCCCTCAAAATTTCAAGCCCTCCAAACCCTGAGAACACAACTGTCTATGCAGAATTGTTCACTGAAACCCTGTGCAATCATGTGAATAAATCCATACAAACAGCTGTGCCTACAGGAAATAAGTCCAGAAATAACACAAAAAAGAAACCTCCCTGGTGGAATCCAAACATAAACAGGTTGTGCAACAAAAGAAAAAAGTCATATCCAGGATTAAGAAGTGCCACATCCAGCATGATAAAAATGTTCTCATCCAGCTAAAGAAACGATAAAGAGGGCAAACTAAGTTTACTAAAGCCAAATTTCATATAAACCACAAGGCTTTCTTTAGCTATGTCTTTAGCTATGTCTGAAACTTCAAAGGCAGAACATAGCAGTGTGCAGAACTGATTGCAAATGGAGACATATACACAGAGCTGGAAGACACAGTAAATCTGCTGGCTGACAAATTCAGTTCCAGTTTTATGCTCTTCTCTCCACCAGCTATGCCCAGGAAATATCAACAAACCACTCCACACCCCCACCCCTCAACTATCACAAGGGAGCAGGTCATAGGTGCATTCTCTAAGGCCAAAACACTGCATCAGTTGGCCCCAATAACATTCCAGGATGCCTCCTAAATAGCATAAAACATGAACTATTGGGGCCACTGGAGTCACTGTTTAGCCATAGACTCTAGACAGGCTTTGTGACACATGAATGGAGAATTACAATGATCATCCCTCAGCATAAGGGTGAACCAGCAATAGACTGCAGGAACTGCAGACTCATAAGTCTGACTAGTCTCATGTCCAAATCCATGGAATGAAATATCATGGAAATTATAAATAATGACATAGAAAACCTCCAAGCACTGTATCCAACACAATTTTGTTTCATTAAGGGCTGATCATACCTACTCACCCTGGTGGTTCTTTGAGAAGTGTCACCAAGGCAATGAACGAGAACAAAATGTTGCATATTGCCTACTTTGACTTGGCTAAGGCAACTGATGCAATAACCTATTCAGGCATTGTAAACAAACTCACCAATATATAGGCCTAAAGCTATACATTATATGTTACATGCTGGATAGCTAGTTGGTGCTCAGATTGGACACAGGAAGTTAGGATAAGGAAGACTACCTCCATAAAGAGGCCAGTCACTAGTGGAGTCCCTTAGGGCTCTGTACTGGGTCTGCTCCTTTTTGGCATATACTTCTTGGAAGTCGAGGCCAATGTCAAGAGTCTCTGGTGGACCAAGTTTGCAGATGATTGCAATCTAGTAGCAGTCATGGTATCCCCTAAAGACAATAACATCCTAAAGGGAGAAGTAGCAAACACAAATGACTTGTGACAAAGACGTGGCTTAAATCTCAATGCCAAGAAATAGTATCCTTTGGGAAGTCAGTTACCATAGGGAATTACCTCATCGACAGTACAACCGTAATAGTAGAACAAGTAGTCAGGGATTTGGGCATGAATGCCAATAGTAACCAAGATGTGTCTGTGGTAGTAAGGAAATCATTTCTTGTTGCTCAACTTATAAGCAAGGGCATGGCATCTAGGTCCAAGGAAGTTGTTGTTCCACTGTATTCATCCCTTATCAGGCCCATCATTCAGTAAACTCCCCTTTTGGTATGTGTCTGACCAGACACATGCAACAACTGGAATGTTTACAGAGGTTCCTCACACAAAGAATACAGGGCATAAATAGCATGTGCTATGCAGATTGCCTCATACTGTTAAGATGTGATCTATGCCTGGCATACAAGGAATCATTGGATCCCACTCTGAAGGACCTTTTACATATCTGCAAAACAAATAACATCAGAATTACTCAATCTAAGGATGTAAATTTTGCTGGTAACATAAATAGGACACATTGGAGGGACAGGTATGTGTCTCAGGGAATTTCCCTTCTCTGGAACAGGCTTTCCATCTATGTGAAGCAGAGCTCTTGCCTAATCCTATTCAGGAGAAACCTGGAACAGTGGCTGGAAAATCAGAAATATGCTCCTGGTCTAGCACCTATGCCTCTAATGGACAGATGCATCCTGTAAATTTTGCCTAACTTGCATATACCCTTTAAAATAACCTCTAAGGCATATAAACATACAGAATACAATTGCGATGCTTGACTAAGTTTATAAAGGACCCAGAGGTCATTGTTATTAGATGACCCTTGTCTTTCCTCATTTATTACTGATTTGTTTAACTGTAGAGCTAGAATTTAGAACAGTGATGGCTTTCCTAGCCTTTTATCTGTCTGCATGATGTGTTAACCCATGATTGTTCTTCATTCCACTCAGTGGTGAGTGAAACATCTCCAATGGTTAGTGTGTAATTACTTTTCATATTGCTCTGGAGACATACCTGACTTTAATGTAAATCTCCACCCTGTGAAAGCATATTAGAAAAAGACTGTGTTTGAATACCATATACTCATGTATGAACAAATCTGTCCCTCTTGTAATGATGAGTAATTAGATATACTATTGATTCCAGTTTACCTGTGATGTTCATCTAATTTTCAGGTATTTACTTTATTTCCCGAAGTCTCTCTGCAGTGTTAGCACTCATTCAGTTCCCTTTATACTCTGCAGTGATGCATATGAAACTGAATGGCTGTAAGTGGTTTAACGAACAATGTTCTATCTACTGAGGCATCTCTGTATCTTTGAACCGCTAGCACTTGTGCAGCTTGTATCTTACATCAAGTTTCATGTATTCTCCTAACAGTTCAGACAGGACTACTAAAATGACTCAAGGCTGCCACTGGTGGCTACAGGTGGCAGGACTCCCTCTCAGCCATGTGTGACTAGCTGGTTTGGTGGTGAAAAATGAGCTGGACAATGTAACAGCTTAAGGACTAGGGCACGAGTCTGACAGTTGTGATCTGGGGAGAATATGGATGAATATATAGGAATATATGAGAGACAGAGTGACAGTGGAGGACATGAAAGAAAGTTCAGCAAGGTTGATACTGGATGCATGACACTTCATACTGAGAAATCATGATAATTTTTTCAAAGTCTCAGTTTTATGATGATTTATATGTTAACTGTTTAAACGGCATGTATTACCTTAACTCATGTCAAACTGCTAACATACGAATTAAAGAATACCATGCAGTGTTTGTAAGAGACCCATTCTGCCCTACAGATTAATAATCAGTGTTGTCTGCTATTTTGGGGTAGTAAATTATGGCTATAGTGCATGATTTTTAAACTGTATGACACATGGCAGATTCTATTTCATTTCCATGAACTTATTGTGTCAAATAACATTAAGCTAGAATTATTCTGACAGGCTTCAGCACTGGTGTTTCATATTCTCAAAGCAATAACAGAATTCTATGCTTATTTAGCTTGGTCTGTAAGCTGTGTATCTTTGCATATATGAATACTAGATCAGATGATGATAAGTACAACTGTACTTAACATTCTGGACATTTTTAACCTACTGTAATGCAATTATAAGTAGTGAAAGTTTACTTTTAGAGTGAATAAAAGAAAGACACAGAGCATTATATTGTGCATGCAGTGCTCCATTTAAGAGTGCCTGCTCCCAGGGGTTTTGGGTAAGAGTACCTGCTCTCAGGGGCGGTGGTGGGGTAACAGTATTCCAGAACTATGTCCTACTAATTGTCTCAGTCCACTTCTGGTATCACCACTTCTTTACAAGATTACTGTTCTAAGACTGGCCATAGATTGCTTTCTCCCCAGAACCATCCTGAGGGAGGTATTACCTTCTGTTGTAGCATCATATATGTTTGGGTGTTTATGTATGTATCAGTGCAAGTGTGTGTGTGTGTGTGTGTGTGTGTGTGTGTGTGTGTGTGTGTGTGTGTGTGTGTGTGTGTGTCTGTGTGTGTGTGTGTGTGTGTGTGTGTGTGTGTGTGTGTGTGTGTGTGTGTGTGTGTGTGTGTGTGTGTGTATGTATCTGTGTGTGCATGTGTACATGTGAGCAAGAGTAAGCTTTGCACACACACACACACACACACACACACACACACACACATAGGTGCAGATATATGAAAATGGTGACAACCTTATGCCATTGCTTTGGGAAGCAGTGACCTATAGTCAAATGACTTTCAGACAAAAACAGCCTAACAGTACATGTGGCAAATGCACAAGATATTAAGCTGCAGGGTCCTTAAATGAGATGCAGAACTTAGTCTCCTTTTCCTCGATTCTCTAGTCCACCTATCCCGGAAGTCTACAGGCCACAACACCATGTAATAGGTCAATGATATTGCCACTGCACAAGGCTAGGTTATGCTTAGCAATACATCCTTCTTGCACATCAGCTCACAGCAGTTGCCATGAACAGTACAATACAGTATAGTAATTACATCTACATATAATATACATATGTGTGTGTATACATATATATATATATATATATATATATATATATATATGTATGTATGTATGTATATGGAACTAAATGGCATTTATCGAATTGCCATTATGGCAATGAGTCTAATATCGAAATGTGAATGTCTACAGTCATCTGCACATACACCAAGGTTATTCCTCAGAACGTTAAATTAAAATAGTGTTTTTTTTTTTTTTTTGCAGGAGGCAAGCCCCCCCCCATATCCCACATCCCTTGCTAATTAAATATACTAACTCAGAGACTGAATGATCCCTAGGAAAAGGGCATATTCCCCTTCCCCAGGGATTAACATTTATTGTACAACTTTTGGCCATCTGCATTGTTAATTGTATTGTCAACCAAAGAGCCAGTCTCATAGAAACCATAGATATATATATATATATATATATATATATATATATATATATATATATATATATATATATATATAAATAGCTGTGTGTGTGTGTATATAGGTCAACACAGACATGCACACAATTTAAATATATACATATGCATGTACATGTACATATTAATTCATGCATATTTATTTCATTGTTTTTTATCTAGGGGTTGAGTGATTTGATCCAAATAAAAATTCATTTCAAGCTATAGGCAAAGCATGCAAAACAGTACAGAAGTGCTAAATATAACGGAATGTACAAATCAAATGAGTTACATAGCATGTCATATGAAGGACTATAGCTAAAGGCTATACATATGGACTTAAATCTTATAACTGTACCCCTTCAAAACTAAACAAATTAGTTAAATTACATGGATTTCATTCTTACAAATGTATACTTCAGAAACATTTCAATATGAATCAAAAGAACAAATGAATTGCAAAAATACTATTTGAAAAACAGTTGCAAAGCAAGAACAGAATTAAAATAGTAAAAACGTGTATAAATATAAAAGTAAAGTTTAAGGCTGTGTAGCTGCACATAATGCAATGGGTAGAAGAAGCTGCAGAGAGACAAACAGGAAAGAGGCAGGTGTAAATATGAACTATGGAAAGAAAAGAAAGTTATGATTACAAGAAAAGAAAGGAAATGAATATTTCAGACTCACAGCTGAGGCAAAGCAAACAGAGAAGAAAAAGATTAGCTCATATATAATGTATAATGATGCTGTGAATTACACTACAAATTGAAAAACATTGCAGAAAGTATACTATGTTATGTTATGTTATGTTATGTTATTTATTTATTTATTTATTTTATGTTTGTTTAGCGGGATAGCCTGACTGGGTGGGAGACCCATTTTCAGTGGAGGCCTGGGGGGAAAAGCCCCACACGTTACATAGAATAATTACAATTATAAGTATACAAAACTTAAGAACATGCTAAAAAAACATTCTTAGTTATTTGAGATAATAATAGGCAAAAAAATGAAAAAAAAAAATCTTAATATTTAGAGGAACATAACCACAGTTAAGAAAAACATAATAAGATTTAGGTAAACATAGCCAGGGTTATATATAGAATGGAGTTAAGGGTACATGTTAGCAGTTGAATGTAAAGGTAGGGTTAAACTTAGTCAGTCTAAATATGTTAAAATGACTGTGCTTGGAAGCATAGGGTGGAGACACTGGTCAGCCGGGATGTTATGTTATGTTATTTATTTATTTATTTTACATTTGTTAACTTTGTAGTGTCCGACTGAGTTGAAAAAAATCAATTTTCAGCAGAGTCCCGGGGAGAAAAGCTCCACAACAAAAAGAGCATTATTAAGGTACAAGCAGTAAACTTCATTTAAGTAGGACATTGCTAATAACATGTAAATGAGCTTAACAAAAATATTATAGCAAAATATGATAACAGAAATACAATATAAACATGCATGTTTCAGGCATACAGGAGTACTATTTTTTTTACAATATATACGAGGTACACAAGTCATGTAGCTTTACAAGGTGAGTCACTTCTGAAACACCAAAATTACACATTAGATCATCTGAGGGAACAAAGATTAATAAAGATAAGACAGATAGTGGTATAGCCCTATTTGGGATGAGCACTATTTGGGCTAACGTGTGAGATGAGTGAGAAAAAATAGGAAGAATATTAGCTGGGAGCAGTACAGGGGCATAGCCAATTATCATTTAAATAATCATTCAGGGTAGTTTTAAATGTGGACAGGTTGGGGTTTTTAGTTATCTGTTGAGGAAGGGTGTTCCAATCTTTGGCTATTTTATGGGAGTAGAGGGAGTCTTCGTGATAGTTGTGAGACTAGGTTACTTTTAGCATTAGTGTACTGGATGACCTGAGGAGTCTACAGTTTGTGTTTGGCTGGACTAGGTTTGACAGAGCTGGGCAGTCAGCAGGGTTGAATATGATTTTATGGGCAAGTAAAAGTTGTTTTAGTAATAATAGGTTGAGCTGTCGGAGAGCAGTGCAGTGGTGTATTCTGTGGGGTTGGTTGGTGACAAACTTAGCTATTCTGTTATAGCAGGAGTCTAGTTTATTTAGGTCAGTTTTTAATAGGTTTGTAAAGACCTCAGAGCAGTATAGGAGGGTGGATAGCAAGTGGGATCTTGCAGTGGCCAGTCTAGCTTGTTGTGTAAGGTAAAGTTTAACCCTGTGCATAGCACCTAGTTTAGAGTGGATTTTTTTGATGGTCAGATAGATGGGTTTATCAAATTTTATTGAGTCATCTATGGTTACCCCTAGCATCTTGGTCTGATTGGTGGGTTTGATTTCTATACCGTTGTTAGATAGTATGGAGATGGACTGAGTACTGGGTTTGAAAGATTTATTAGTGAAAATTATGAGCTTGATCTTATTTGGATTTAGGATGAGTTGGTGGCTGGTGAGGTACTTTTCAATGTCTTGGAATGATGATTGCATTTTGTGTTGGAGTTCTTGTGGGGAGTGGGCTGAGCAGATAAGGGAGGAGTCATCTGCATACTGGATGACGGTGGCATGTTGGGTGGCAGTATATAGGTAGTTGGTAAATATTATGAAGAGGAGGGGTCCAAGTATGGAGCCTTGTAGTACCCCCACGGTGACTGGTAATATTGATGAGAGGCTGTTTGGCCACTTAGTGGCCTTTTGACGATAGGACAGATAACTGTGAAACCATGTTAGGGGTGTGGCATTGAGAGTGAAAGTGGCAAGTTTGCTGAGGAGCAGCTGATGGGACACTGTGTCAAAAGCTTTTGACATACCTAAGAAAATGTCAGAGACTAGTTGCCCTTCCTTTTTGAAGTGACGACTAGTCTCTGTAAAGGTTATGAGGGCTGAGTTAGTACTGCATTTAGGCCTGAAGCCATGCTGGGTGCTGGAGAGTAGGTTGTTGCTAATGAGGTGATTCATGAGCTGCTGATGGATATATTTCTTTAGAATTTTGGCAAGGGAGGATAGAATGGTGATGCGTTGGTAGTTAGTTATGTCTCTAGATGGGCCACACTTATGAAGTGGTATGATATGAGAGATTTTCCATAATTTGTGAATGTACTGTTCAGAGACAGAGCAGTTTATTAGTAATGATATGGGGTAGGTGATAGATGGGGTAGCTAGTTTTAGGCATTCGTTTGGAAGTTGGTCAGTAGCTAAGCAGCAGGGTTTTAATTTGCATAGGAGTTTTTTATGTAGGAAGTTGGAATGGGAATAAAGGAGAAGGAGTCTGCATCATTAGAGATAGTGGAAGGGAGGGGACAGTGAGTATTGGGATTGTTTAGTTGTGTAGGAGAGAAGTGATAGAGTTGATGAACTGGGAATTGAATTGTGAGACTAAGGGCACAGAGGAGTTAGTAGTGAGGGAGGCAGTGGTAGGAGTTTTACCAAGGTTAAGGAGGTGGTTGATATTCTGCCAGAATTTTTTACTGGATTGTGCTGGTATTTTTGTTGGCAGGTGAGGAAATAGGTTATTTTATCCTTGATGATGTATTTCTTAGCATGGTTTCTAAGTTGCTTGTAAAGGGTAAGATCGTTGTTATTTTTGGTCATATGATATAATGACCAAGCCTTATCTTTTTGTTTCTTTAGAAAGCCATTGTAGCTGTTTGTTTGTTTTTTTTTTGGCAAATATTTCTGAGGGGGGCAAGATTTGTTAATATTTCAAGGAATTTGTTATTGAAGTATTCTACAGCTAGGTCTAGTTGCAGGTTTTTTTAATGGGGACCAATCATAGTTTTGTAGTAGTAAACTGAAGGTATCAGAGGATAAATATTTTTTGTTATGGGTGTATTTGTATGAGATGCTGGTTTGGCTATGTGTTTTCTTCCTAACTAGAAATGTAGGGACATGGTCACTTAGTGTGATTGCTAGACAGCCTGCCTGGTACCCGTGGTTTGGTTTGTTGGATAAAATCCAGTCTAGAAGTGATTTTTTATTGGAGTGCTTGTCAATGTGGGTGGGGTAGTTAATAATTTGGGTGAAGTGGTATTAGTTTATAAATGAGGTAGGGGAGTTGGAGGAGCAGGACAACCAGTCTAGGTTGATATCACCTAGAATGATGGCTTCTTGGGATAGAGAAAAAGATGACCAGGATAGGAGGGATTCTATGTTGTGCAGGCTGTTGCCTGGTGGTGGGTAGATGGCTGTGATGTTAATGGATTTGTGAGTATTAATTTGGAGGCGAGTGATAAGGAGTTCAGCATGAGAGTTGTCTGGTGGGGAACAGTTTAGTTTTTCTAGATTAAGTGATTCTTTAAACATAATTGCTACACCCCCACCACATTTGTTTATCCTGTCCTGTCTTATAATATTGTAACCATTTGTACTAATTTCAGAGTCTTTGATATGGAGCTTCATTTATGACTACAATGTCTGGGGAGTAGGAGGCAAGGGTGGCATGGAATTCAGGTAATTTGTTTGCAAGGCTTTTGAGATTAAAGCATGTAATGAGAAGGTCAGAGTTACTGGTAATAGGCAAAGATGTGTAGGTAGTGGTGTCTGTGAGAATTTGGGTGGATGTGGAGGAACAGGAGCTTGGGGGGTAATGGGTAGGTTACATGGGAGGTACAAATGGGCCCAGCATTGTGATGGATATCTGACTGGAGTTTTATCTTTGTTAGAGAGTACAAAATTAGGTGCTTCAGTTTGGTTATAAGTTGGTTATACCTGTAGAAGGACAACTGAGTGTTGGTGTGTTGTATATGTCTTGAAGGGAGGATGTTAGTATTAAATCTAGGGTAAGTCTTGGTGATGATATAATGATAAGTTTTGCATGGGAGGTGTGGTGAGGTGTATGTGAGTGATGGGGATGGGTGCTTGGTGAGTTTGAAGTTATGGGGGTTGGTAGCATAGTAAGCAAGGAGGAGGATGTCTGATAATAGAGTGTTGTAGAGCAAGCACTTTTGGCCTTTCATTCTGATTGCAGAGTGGATGTGGAGTCAGGAAGTGAGTTATAGGAAAGTAGAGTACAGTATGGTATTGTGAGAGTATGGTATTGTGAGAGTTTGAGTCTAGGTGAGGAAAGTGAAGAGGGAATTGTTTATAAGAGTTGAAGTTAGACAGTGTGGTTAGCTGAGGCAAGAGGGAAGTGGACTGGAGAATTTTATAGGGGTGTGGTTAGCTTAGGTATAAAGGAAATGAGATGGGGTGGGTGGGAATGGGGTTTGGGGAGAGGAGGAGAGCGGGCTGGCCTCAGGTTGGAGTGAGTCAGACAAAAACAGTCACTCAATCCACAGACTGGTTGTAGGTATGTCTCTTTGGAGAAACGGTACCTTACCTTTCTGTTAGTTTTTGTTTTCTTTTGAATACATGCAGGACCTTACAGAACAAAAGCAGTATATTTATTGCCTACAATGTACTGTTTAGCCAGTCCAGAAAGCTTGTGCTGTGTATTTGTACTTATGTTAACTTTAGTGTGTTTGCTTAGCTGGGAGTCAGGAACAACAACTACAAGGGTATGTGACTGTATATTAAGGATTTTTGCATTTAAAGATTTTAAGAAATGTTAGCTTGTGAATGGTGGGGGGGGGGGGCAGCTGCCACCCCTGGCATACAGTTTATTTATTTTATTTATTTATTTTATGTTTGTTAACCGGGAAATTCCAACTGGATCCATATCCATTTTCAGTGGAGGCCCGGGGAGAAAAACTCCAGAAATGCAGTATATATTAAACAAATGCAATTAATAAGTATAATACTAACAGCTCAAATAATAAATAATATATACAAAGATAACAAGAGTAAACAATTGCATTAAGTTAGGAAGTAAGGAAAAGGAAGTAGTATACTATGTGGGTAGAAATGTCAGTAGAAATGAGGAGAGAAAAGAAAAAGAAAAAAATAGGCAAAAATATATCCACAGGCTCCCAGATGAATAAACAAATGGTTTAATGCAACAAGACCAAAATAAAAGCTTCAGTAAGCACTTTTGTCTTCTAACTCCTTTACAAAGACTTCTTCAGACTGAAGTAAACAGCAACATTCATGCTTAAATATCTTAATAACCATCACCTGACATATCACATGACCTTACTAAAAAAGTACAGTTTTGTACCTACCATAAATGTAGATGTTCGAGGATCTCCATTGCTGCAGTCCTGACAAATGGGTACTCCAGCCCCACCCATCGGCCCGACCAAAGGGGAGGCTGAGGCGTCAGTCACGGGCGCCTACTCCGCTGCCCACCATCGCCCTAATACCAGCAGCAGAACCCAGTCACAGTCGCGAGACTGACGTAAGTCCTTGTCAGTACAAATGCGCATGACCGACGCCATAACCTCAGTCTTTCTTGCCCCAGACGTCAGAATGCAAAAGAAACCAAAAAGAAAACCCAAAAACCCCAATCTAAAAAGAAAAAGGGAAGGAGGGAGGAGAAAGCAGTAATGGCAATGGAGATCCTCGAACATCTACATTTATGGTAGGTACAAAACTGTACTATGTTCGCCGCCTCCCATTGCTGCAGTCCTGACAAATGGGTAGAATCCCAGAGCAACGGAAAAAGGGGGCTGGCCAACTAAATAGCAGGAGGAGCTGCAGACATGCCCTGTAAGACTGCAGTGGCAAACCCAGCCCTAGACCTAGAATAAAGAGGCAAATGATAATGCTTTGTAAAGGTATGTACAGAACTCCAAGTAGCTGCCTCTAGAATGTCTTTAGTAGCTACCCCTCTCAAAAAGCAGTAGAGGTGGCCGTAGCCCTAGTAGAATGAGGCCTGATCCCAACTGGAACCTCCTTACCATGATGAGAGTAACAAAAGCAATACAATGGCGATCCACTTGGAAATAGTTTGTTTCGAGACAGCTTTCCCACTTGAAGCCACAGCAAAAAAACAAATAACTGTTGAGATCTCCGAACTCATTGGTTCTGAACAAATAATACCGTAACTGCCTATGCACATCCAAAGAATGCAAAACTCTTTCCCTTCATTTTGGGGTTAGCATAAAAAGTAGGCAAATGTATAGATTGGTTCAATGCCACATTAGAAACTACCTTAGGCAGAAAAGTAGGATTAGTACGCAGGAAACTCTGTCCTGGTGAAAAATCAGAAAAGGTTCCACTGCCATGAGAGCCTGTAATTCAGACACCCTTCTAGCAGAAGTAACAGCCAATAAAAAAGCAGTCTTCCAGGACAACAACTTCAATTCAGCCGTAGCTGCAGGTTCAAAAGGAGGCAGAGTCAGCTTTTCCAAAACAAAATTAAGATCCCAGGCAGGAGTAGGAGCCCTTAGGTGGGTCTTATATTCTTTGCCCCTCTAAGAAACTGTTTAAGCAAAGGATGTGAAAATAAAGGAGGATCACCATCATAGTGAGCAGAAATAGCTGCAACATGCACTTTTATAGAAGAGAAGGACAAACCCTTGTCCAGTAACATAGTCAAATATTGCAAAGTGCAACTCAAATTAGGCAACGTGACATCAAGGCCTTTAGCTGAACTCCAAAGAAAAAATCTCTTCCATTTATCAGCATAAACTTTTCGAGTACTAGGACGCCTGGCCTCCAAAAGGACATCCAAAACTTGTTGAGGGAGCTAAAGGCCCTCATCCTCTAAAACCGAATGCGCCAGGCTGTCAGGTGTAGGGATTGCACCCTGACATTGAGAAAATGATTGTTTTCTTGAGACAATAAGTGAGGAATCCGTGGTAATGGCCAAGGTGTCCCGTGAATTAGGCTCCTCAGCAGAGGGTACCAATGTTGACGAGGCCAATCCGGCGCTATAAGGATCATGCAAGGTTTGTCCCTCCTGACTTTCAACAGGACCTTTGGAAGAAGAGGCAGAGGAGGAAAGGCATACACATGAAGGTTCCTCCAACTGAAGGATAGTGCATCTATTTTCCAGGCTTTCGGATGAAACAGCCTTGTGCAAAACAGAGGTAGTTGGGAATTCAGAGGAGAAGCGAACAGATCTATGTCTGGAGTTCCCCAAGCCATGGTCAACTGACAAAATACCTGAGGGTCCAACTTCCATTCGTGAGGATCCACCATCTGTCTGCTCAGAACATCTGCTAACGAATTTTGTGCTCCTGGCAGAAACTGTGCTCGAAGAGTGATGTGCAGATCCAAAGCAGTTTCCCATAACAGCATTGCTTGTCTGCAAAGAGGGTAAGAATGAGTTCCCCCCTGCTTGTTGATGTACCACATGACAGTTGTGTTGTCTGTTTGAATCAACACCAGTCCTGGTCGAAGTAGATCCTTGAATGCTTTCAATGCAAATTGAACTGCCAGCATCTCCTTCATGTTGATATGCAAGTGAAGCAGCTCCGGGGGCCAAAGGTCTTGAATCCATTTTCCTTTGAAATGAGCTCCCAGGCTGACTCCGAGGCTCTGTCGTTAATATCTGACTTGCCTCCGGTTGGGTCACAGAGAGTCCCTTGTTTAGGTGACATTCCTGAGCCCACCACACAAATTCTTTCTGAATGCAAGGTAGAATCCGAATGACAGTATCCAAGTCGTGGCTGTGTTGAGTCCAAACGCTTCTGAGATACCACTGTAGCTTCCTCATATGCAGTTTGGCATTGGGAAGTACTAGAATGCAAGATGCCATGAACCCCAAGGCTTGAAGGACTGTCCTTGCAGTCAGCCTGGACATTACGGATAGCTGTTGGAAGTATAGGTGAAGATTTCTTTGTTTGTTCGGGGTAAGAGATGCCATCTGAGTAGCTGTATTCAGTCTCACACCCAGAAAACACATCTCCTGTGAGGGTACTAGACTGGACTTTATTTCGTTCACAGAATACCCTAGGCATCTGAAAACTGTCATCACATACTGCAGATGTCGAAGAAGTTCGTGCTTGCCCTGAGCCAGTATCAAACAATCGTCCAGATAAGGATAAATTTGAATTCCCATTAGCCGGAGAAAAGCTATTACTGGAGCCAGGACTTTTGTGAATACCCTGGGTGCAGTAGATAAGCCAAAGGGCAATGCAGAGAACTGATAATGCAAATTCCCACGAAACCTCAGGAATTTCCTGCAACTGGGCCTGATAGGAATGTGAAGATAGGCCTCCTTGAGATCCAAAGTCACCATCCAGTGATCTCTGCCTAGCATAGGCAACAGCTGCTGCAGTGTCAACATCCTGAATTTCGGAATTTCTAGAAAGGTGTTTAGAATGGATAAATCCAGAATGGGCCTCCAAGTATTTCCCTTCTTTGGCACTAAGAAAAGACGGAATAAAACCCCGCCTCTGTCCACAGAAGGAACTGCCTGTATTGCTCCCAACCGAGCAGAGAAAAATCTGTGCCTGCTTCCAGTCTTTGTTGATGAGGCACATCCGCATACCTTTGAAAGGAGGGAATGTGTGAAAATAAAACTTGTAGCCTCGAAGTTATAATGTCCAATACCCATTTGTCCTGGGTAACCAAACGCCAATTCCCTTTGAAAAGTCCCAGTTTTCCTCCTAGAGGAGCTGCCAGCAAAGCAGAGTCCGGCAGCTGAAGACACAGGTCATTGGGACTGCTTCCGAAGGACTGACCCCTGCCCACCCCAGCAGAAGGTAAAAGAATTCAAAGGCCTAGAAGTAAGGCCCTGAGAGGAAGCCCTACCTCTACCGCCTCGACCTGCCCCTAGAATGAAAATCGAGAGGAAAGACCATCCCCTAGCAGGCCAATTCCTACTGAACTTAGGGGCTGAACCTGTAAGAAGTCCTTTACCGTCTGCATAGACTTAGCTTTTTCCTCCATTTTTTTCAAAACTGATTCCACTGGAGGGCCAAAAAGAACATCAGATTGCAAAGGAGCATCCATAATGCGAGCCTTGACATGCTCTGACAAGGACTGATCTCTAAGCCAGGCATGTCTGCGAACAACAGAACTAGTAGCAGCCACCCTGGAAGAAGCTTGTAAAGCATCAAAACCACACTGTAAAGAATGCTTACCAACCTGGTCTGAAGCATGCACTAAATCCTGAAGCTCCTTACAGTCAACACCTTCAGACAAAGCATCCACTTAACATTTCAATTGACTTAGCAAATAATTCTGATACCTGAGCATATGAAATTGACAATTTAAAGCTCTCATAGCCAAAGTAGAAGAGGTATACAGTTTTTTACCCCACCTATCCAGGGCCCTAGCATCCTTGTCCAGAGGAACCGGATACTTAACCACAGAAGCCTTAACACCTTTGGGGCCTTGAGAAATAGTTTCTGGATCAGCCCTAGGACTCTTATACAAGTACTTGTGAGCTTCCGAACCCTGTAGTATCTATCTGGTTTAACTGGGGCAGGGGCAGAGAATCTGGGTTAAGGGCAGCCTCAGAAAATACATCCTGAACAACATCCAGTACAGGAATAGCCAAAGGCCTGTGCTGAGGTAAAACAAGAATTCTCTCAGCCTTTACGAGAATCAGAATAATCCTGGCCATCCCACTGGAAATGTTCCCTCATGGAATGCAAAGTTTCAGAGAAAGAAAAATCTTCTGGAGGGACGCAGAGGGAGTAGCGTCCTCAGCCTCCTAATCAGAATAGGAGAGAAATCCTGAAGCTCTTCCACAGAGGAATCTGACTCATTGGAAGACTGAACCAGACCCTCCAACTCTGTGTCTATCCTGGGCCTCTTCACAGGGGGCATGGAACCCTAATTAAAGTAATAAAATCTTCAGCCATCTTTAACATGTGCTTCCGAGGAGCTGGACCCTGCGGATTAGCACCAGCAGCGATAGACTTAGATTTAGAATGGCCTTTGCCTTGAGAAGGAGGAGGTCTAACTACCCTATGAGGAGGAAGCCACTGACAATAAAGAAGCACCCTCAGCCTGGCCTAACACAGGAGAAGCCACTTCCTGCAGTAACAAAGGCTCCCCTAGACACACTGGTAAACCGTCAGAAGGAGCCACTGAAGCAGTCAGTGGTTCCACAGAACCGACGTCCGGAGTGGACGCCTCATCCTGTTTGGACCACAAAGACTTATCTTTACGCTTCTTAGAAGAACCAGTCATCGGAGAATCCGACGGCATGTTATAATTACAACGCTTACCAAACACCAGCCTAGCACAGTCCAACCGACGTTTAATAGTACGCTTGTTAAAAGTAGCACAAAAGCGACACCCAACAACGTCGTGCTCAGGCCCTAAACAAGGAATGCAGAGTGAATGAGGAATCTGTTTCCCACAAGAAATACAGTTATTAACTTTTTCTGACATCCAGCAATACTGAGGCAAGAAAAAGACAAAAAATGTTCCCAACAGGGTACTTAGCCAACTTGGTATCCAGTCTGAAACTCGAAAACCGACAGTTCCAGAACACCGAACGGCACTTGCAAAAACTGCTTCTGCTGAGGACCATGCGGCAAGAAAGACTGAGGTTATGGCGTCGGTCATGCGCATTTGTACTGACAAGTACTTACGTCAGTCTCAGGCGCCCGTGACCGACGCCGGTTCTAGCCCTTGGTTATTCGGGATGTGGTGGCAGCGGAGTACCCATTTGTCAGGACTGCAGCAATGGAAGACGACGAACATCACATGTTCCTAGTGCTTTAACCCTTTCCTTTTCAGATAGCTGACAAATTCTTCTCTATTGTTTAGTCCTGTGGAAAGCAGGCATTTAATGTAAAAACAAAAACAGTCATGGGTAAAAGCAAGGTGCAGAAAAAAACAGACAAAATAGAAGAAAATGAACCGAGCTAACACACTATAAACGTTTATTGGTAGACAAAAACAAAAAACAGAAAATGGTGAGCGCTTTCACAACATAAAGTTGCTTCATCAGACAACAGTAAAAAGCTAACATTCTATTTAAATAGTCAAACATCCATTACTCAATTGACTAATTAAAGCTAGCAAGCTGTACAGAATCAATAATCAAGGAAGGCTTACCACAGTGAATCCTACAATGAGAGTACTATACATATTATGTAACACACACTTACTGAAAAACTAAAACATATATAAACACACTATATATAGTGTAGAAGACCATATACATACACATATAAATTAAAACAAAGACAGTATAAAAAAGTAAAACATATGAAAGCCTAAAAACATCTAAAATGTCTGCTAAAAGATCTTAAAATCAGTGCATAAGTGGTCGAGCCTTTAAAAAGGGGACCAAGGTAGTGGCAGCATTCAATCCAGGAAAATTCATTTTTGCTCATACCCCTCTGTTATATTCTCTATGTCACCACCCCTAGGGTTCGTATAAATATGTTGCAAAACCAAGAATTTAAAAGAATGTGAGCGATCATTAGACATAAAGTGACAGGCCAAAGCACTAGACTGTTTACAGTTGGTAATATCTCTCACATGTTCTAAAATACGATCTTTCAACATTCTATTCATTTTGCCTACATAATACACATGGCATTGTTGACAAAAACAAAAATAGACAACATCAGTTGTTCTGCAATCTGAGTATTGATTAGAGTATAATGAAAAATGCCTGGTAGGATGCATATAGTTATTTTTGCTATAGATAAACTGGCAGGCACTACAGTGCCTGCATGGAAAGGTTCCACGGCGAGCAGAATAAGTTAACTTTTTGCGCGTTTCCCCATGACAAAGATGTTGTTTAAGTGACTTACTAGTCTTAAAACTAAAGTGTGGAGTCAGTCCAACCTTGTCTACAAGGCCAGGAACTTCTTGTAAAAGATACCAGTATTTCTTGACAACATCCACATATTGATTAATATTGCTGGAAAACTGAAGAACCACTCTAAAATCATTCCCATCTGTGGCACTATGTGTTGCATCTGCAATGGCCCTGTTATGGTTATAATAAGGTCTGCACCTAGTATCTCTAAGATTCCAGGCATCAGATATTGTATTATCAATATCTGCATTGGAATATCCCCTAGCCAGAAACTTAGTTTTCAAATCATTCAATGCAGCTACTGCATCTTTATCGCTACTATGTAGCCTGAGTGTCCTAAAGACTTGCCCTCTTAGCACATTCCTAGGAATGTGTCTAGGGTGCATTTTATTTATTTATTTATTTTACATTTGTTAACCGGGCTAGTCCAACTGGATACATGTCCATTTTCAGTGGAGGCCCGAGGAGAAAAAAAGCCAACAAAAACAACAAATATAATGTGTTAGAAAAAAAACAAACAAATACAATAAAGTATAAACAAAATGATACTAGATTTATGCAACAATGTGTTCTTTCTAGTAGGTTTATGGTATATAGTACTACGGAGATGATTCAAGTCAGATTTACTGATCTTTACATCAAGAAAACTTATATCAGTGGCTGAACTCTGGTATGTAAACCTTAAAAAATCAGTTGTTGAATGCAAATAGTCCAGAAATTGGTCTAAATCAGAGCCAGAGCCTTTCCATAACATAAAAACGTCATCTACAAATCTAACGTACCACAGTATTTGTCCAAAGAATGGATTAGTAGCTGACAAAACATTTTGCTCTTCCCAACTAACCAGTGCTAAGTTGGCGTAGCTATTGGCACAGGCAGTGCCCATCGCTACGCCAACTTTTTGGAGGAAAAACTGTTCTTGGAACATAACAATATTATTTTCTAAAATGATTTCTAATAGAGTACAAATTAACTGTGTCTTATTATTAGTCAACAGTTTGTGCACAGTAAGAAAATCTCTAATACTATCAACACCCCAAACATTTGGTATACTAGTAAACAGAGATTCTATATCCATAGTCACAAGAACAAATTCCTCATCTCTGTCTATAGTCTCCATCCTATTATGTAGCCATTGTAGGAACATCTTAGTATCCTTTAAAATACTATAACAATTGTCCAAAAAGCCATGTAAAGTCCCTTCTACATATATAGAGAGGGGTTCAGTACACCAGCCACTACCTGAAACAATAGGTCGCATAGGTGGAAGTAGCAAGTCCTTATGAATTTTAGGTAGGCCATATATCCTGTGAACAACAGGCTTATGAACACTAAAATACTTAAAAAGTGAATCATCAATCAAATTAGTTATCAATAAGTCAAAAATTAAAAAAGAAACTTTATCTATGATGGCATTCACCATAGATTTAGAAATACATTGGTATGTGGTAGTATCAAGTAACAATTTCTCCATTTGTGTAACATATAAATCTTTGTCTAACACAACAATGCCGCCTCCTTTGTCGGCCTGTTTAATGATCAAAGAATGTAGGTTTTTTAAATCTTGCAAAGCTCTATGCTCTCCAGTAGTCAGATTATAAAATGACAGATTACAAACAGATGAAGCATTCAACTCCCTAAAAGCAATCTCACATACATCAATAAAACATTGAATACCTATAGGTGTAGCTGGAATAAAAGTATTAGGTTGTCTATAAATACAGGCTTGGTTATATGTATTGGTGTTGCCTGCAGGAAAAATACATTTTAGAGAGAGATTCCTGCCCAAAAGTCTTAGATCTTTTAGCATTTCTGCAGGATCAGCCCTCCTAGCAGGAATGAATGATAAACCTTTGTTAAGTAGACTGAGCTGTTCCATAGTTAATTTAAAAGAAGAAATATTAAAGACTAAACCTGGGTCTATAGACATCTCTTCTTGGATTGCTGAGCAGCTCCGTCCATTATATGAGCCCTGGGTGCTTTGTTGTTGTAAGTTAGACTTTTGGAGTGAGTCCTGAATGGCAATGCTGCCTTCAGTGAGAAATTGCCCTTCTTTGAGCTGTCTAAAAAAACACTAGTGTCTTTCTTGCTAGCAGGTGATGGAATAACATTTCCGGCAGGTATACTTGAAGTGCTGGAAGTATGCGACGTGACCGTCGACGCATACGAGGGTTTGGTGGTATTAGAAGACTGATCTCCTACTACAGGTGTTGCAAAATTACCTAAAACAGTAGAGGAAGCTTGTACATTCAAGGCGACATGCTGAGCGTTCGTAGGCATAGACGCCATAGCCGGTCGATCAGTCGGAATACCGTAAGTAAGACCGGAAGCGCTAGCTGCACTGTCTAATGCATGAATAGTGTTCGGAGCAGAATTCAAAGTGCTATTGCCTTGATTATATCTATTAGTAGCTTCTTTAGGCCAAGAAAACACATTATTATTGGCAAAATCAGTTTTATCTCTGTTGAGTTTAGATAATTTGACAGTCTGCAGTTTCTTTTCGTATGCTACGATGTTATCCTGTAATTGACTCATTTTGTTCAAAGTTATGTCACATGAAAAACTGTCTGTATCTTAGATTCTAGATCAATGATTTGTGACTTTAAATCTGCTTCTATAGGTAGAAAGAATTCCAGTAAAAGTTCCATATACTTGGAACTAAATTGCAAGTTCAATTCTTGCCACTTACAAAGTAAAACTGGATATGCATCCCCATAGGTGGGCATATTCAGTATTCTCAGTCCACGTGGAATAATCTTGGCTTCCAGAGAAGCTTGCAAATGCAATCACTGCCATTGTAACCTTTTATATTTGTACATCAGGTTCTCCAAGCTTTTATATTGTTGAAAAAATTCAGGTAGACGTTGATTTGTAGAAAAAGTATCATTCACATCAACATTTGTCTCCAAATTCAGTAATGGATTAACTGGAATATCCAAAATCCTTAGAAAACGATGGTGCTGTCCACTCATGGACTGTTCAGTTGTAGTATCCTCCATTAGACTGTGTGCCCCTTGACCGAATAAAAGGAAAGTAATGTAAAAACAAAAACGGTCATGGGTAAAAGCAAGGTGCAGAAAAAAACAGACAAAATAGAAGAAAAT
Source organism: Protopterus annectens (assembly GCF_019279795.1). Taxonomy (NCBI): domain Eukaryota; kingdom Metazoa; phylum Chordata; order Ceratodontiformes; family Protopteridae; genus Protopterus; species Protopterus annectens. The sequence continues at coordinate 1,701,504,125 of NC_056731.1, forward strand.
GCACCGAGCTAACACACTACCATTTTCTGTTTTTTGTTTTTTGTTTTTGTCTACCAATAAATGTTTATAGTGTGTTAGCTCAAAGCAGGCATTTAGCCTTACTTGCCAGCTGTATTCTAACTGCTCTAGTTCTTCTTCTTCAATATTAATAATATTTGCTTCAATGGATACCATATCAAGTACTATAAATTTAAAGTCTACCTTACATTTGTTTGTTTTGTAGTGTTTATATAATGCATTCCTTTCATCACTGGACTAAATGGTATATTTATGCTCATATATCCTTCTATTTAATTCTCGAGTGGTCCTTCCAACATAATAGGATTTGCATTGACTACAGAAAACTATAGCCCAAAGAGCTGACAAATTACAAACTATCAATGATCTCAAAGACTAAGTGAGACTTTTAAATTTTGATATATTGTTTAATAGAAATTACAATGCTGAAAGTAATGCTGTCTGTTATATACTTAGCAGTTTTAATCCACCCTTGCATAAGGATTTAGAAATGTTCTTAACTATTTGTGAAATGCAGATTATTGAAATTTTAGATAGAAAAGCTGAATTTAAATTTTATAATTTAACTAGACATGAAAAAGTAGTGTTTGATAATATGATGAACAATGACATTTTATTTTTTAAAGCTGATAAAGGAGGATCACTTGTTGTATTAGATAGAAATGTATATGAAGCTAAGATGAAATTGCTGTTAACAGATGATAAGTATTACAAAAAGATAACCATGTAAGATGTGAAAAGAGGGTATATATTTATTGACTCATGTATAGAAGAATGGTATAATGCTGGTAGAATAGATGAAAAAATAAGGAAGAGTCTAGCAAACACCAACCCTAAAATAAGTAAAATGTATGGAATACCCAAAGTTCAGAAGGACCTGGAAGAACCCCCACTTAGGCCAGTAGTGAGTAGTAAGAACAGTAAAACAGAAGGTATGTCTGTATTTGTAGATAAGTTCTTACAAAAAATTATCCCACATACCTCTACCTATATTAGAGACAGTTTCAATTTGCTAGAAAAAAATTGAGAAAATAGCAGTAAATGAAAATGATTTGCTTGTAACACTTGATATTAAATCCTTGTACACTATGATACCGAATGAAGAAGGAATGGAAATTGTAAGGATGGAATTATTGCATTCTCAAATGTATTCAACAAACATGGTTGGATTATTAATGGAAATGATAGATACTGTATTAAACTACAACTACATCTCATTCTATGATGAGATTTATGTACAAGCTAATGGGGTAGCTATGGGGGCAGCTTTGGCCCCCAGTTATGCAAATTTATTTATGCATGGATGGGAAACCATTCATGTGTTACAAAGCAAATATAAAAATAGCATAAAAATGTTTTTTAGATGTATTGATGATGTGCTATTAATATGGAGAGCTACGCATGAGGAACTAGAAGAATTCTTGGTATATATAAACAATGTGTGCACATACTTAAAATTTACTCAGGTGCAGCGGTATTGTTGTTGCCTCACAGCAAGAGGTTCTCCCGTTCGATTCTCAGCTGGAGCGCCTTCTGTGTGGAGTCTGCATGTCCTCCCCGTGATCGAGTAGCGTTCGAAACACATGCATGAATGGGCGTGCCTTCCTTGAAGGTTGGGTGTCGAGCTGGCACCTCGGCACCGTAAAAATCTACTGCCAATCATTAGCGAACTGGCATTCCACTGTGGCGAACCCTAACTGGGAAAAGCCAAAATAAAAACAGCAACAATAACATTAGTGATAAAGAAATTACTTTTTTGAATTTGTTTTTGTATAAAAAGAATAACAAATTAGTATCTAGAATTTATAAAAAGGAGGTGCAGAACAATATGTATCTGCACTTCTCTAGTATGCATCCTAAAAACACTAAGCTAAATATAATAAAGGGGCAACTGTCTAGAATAAGTGGGCTTACAAACAGTGAAGATGAGTTTTTAGAAGAAGCTAGTTCCTTTTGTAATGGAGTTAGAAAACGAGGATACCCAGAATATGAAGTAAATAAATTATTAGAAGAAAGAATAGAGATGAGGGGAAAAATACCAGACAGAAAAGAAAAAAATCTGTTATAAAAGAAAAAACTTCTATGGCCATTCAAAACAGCGTAGATTCATTAGCTATAAAAAATGTGATAAGAAAAAACTGGGGACTACTAAAAATAAATAATGATGAGTTTAGAAAAGTAGGCGATAATCCTCTATTTGTGCATAGAAAAGGAAAAAAACTTTAAAAATTATTTTCAGGGAAAACTGAATAAGCCAAATGCATGAAGTAACAGAAAATGTGGGATGATTAAATGTTATAATTGTAATATGTGCACTTGCATTTTTATAGAAGGAAATGAAGCAAAAATAAGGGGTATTTATATTTTCATAGAATGCGTATTTATAAACACATTCTATGAACACCTTCAGGAATGCATGGATCATGCGATCCCAAATAAAACCAAGACCCAATCCTCCAAAGGCAGACGCCCTGTCTGGTGAACCCCAGCCATAAACAAACTATACAATAGAAGGAGGAAGCTACTAAATGATAGAGCAAAATCCCAAAAAGGGAAGGCATCACTGATCAGTATTAGCAAAAAACTACGGGCACTCATAAAATTGTCTAAGGCCAGCTTCAAGAGAAAAATTGCACAGGACACTAAGGATAATCACAAGGCTTTCTTTAGTTATGTTATGAACCTGGGTGGTAATTCCCAGATATGCTCAGAATTAGTCCATAATGACAAAAAATGCACTGAACCCACAGACATTGCCAACATCCTAGCTGACAGGTTCAGCAAACTTCTCCCTCCCACCAAAAGGGCAAATATCTATCCCAGCAGAGTGCTGCCCCTGACATCTCAGATACTCAGGTAAGAGCCGCCTCTCCAAAGCAAAAACACAGCATCAATGGGACCAGACGGTGTCCCAGGCTGTGTCCTACATGAACTCCAAGAAGAGCTAAACCCAAACATAAAACTACTGTTCAATCTCAGCCTTACTACAGGATATGTGCCCAAAGAGTGGCGTACAGCAACAGTGGTCCCTCTCCATAAAGGTGGTGCCTCAATGGATCCTGGAAACTATCGCCCCATAAGCCTGACTAGCTTGGTCTGCAAAGCTATGGAAAGGATCATCATGGACCTCATAAATAAAGATATTGGGGACCTACAGACACTGGATCCTACCCAGTTCGGCTTTGTTAAGGGCAGATCCTGCCTCTTAAACCTGGTTGATTTCTTTGAAACAGTCACCAAGGCCATTGACGAGGGAAAGGTGGTCCACACAGTCTACCTTGACCTCGCGAAAGCCTTTGATACAATACCCCACTCGGGCATTATAGATAAGCTCACCACCTTAAATATAAACCCCTATGTCACTAGATGGATTGCAAACTGGCTCAAGGACAGAACCCACATGGTTAGAATTGGTGGAGCCATGTCAGACTCCAAACCAGTTACAAGTGGTGTCCCCCAAAGCTCAGTCCTGGGACCTCTCTTGTTCAGTATATATTTCTCGGAGGTACAGGCCAACACGGAAGGACTGTGGCTGACCAAGTTCGCAGATGACTGCAAACTGGGCGCCATAATCGACTCTCCAGCCGACACAAGCATCCTCCAAAAGGGCCTCATAGAAACAGACAACTGGTGCCAGAGCCATGGCCTTAAGCTAAATGCCAAAAGTGTATAGTCATCCCTTTGGCAAAACAAAGTGCCCACAAATTACCACATAGGTGGTAATCCATTAAGTACAGAAGAAGTAATTAGGGACCTGGGGACCCAAGTTGATAGCAATCTCTCATTTGACAACCACGTGGCCAAAGTGGTTAGAAAAACATTTTATATAGCCCACCTAATCATGAAGGGATTCACATCTAGATCAGAGGAGGTCATCGTGCCTCTTTACTCATCCCTCATCAGGCCCATAATTGAGTACAATGCCCCTTTGGGATGTACCTTACCAGACACCTGCAGCAACTGGAAGATCCCAAAAGTACCTCACCAAGAGGATCAAAGGGCTCAAACAGATGCCATATGCTGCCCGGTTAAAGAAACTCCAGCTCTACTCAGTGGCATACCGCCTGTTCAGAGGCGATCTGTGCCTGACATATAAAGCCATGTCCAACCTGGAATTAATGGACATGCTGCACCTCAGAAAATCCAAATCCCATCAAGCTATGCGCCGAGAGACTTGAACCTCAGCACTGAAATAAATAGGACATGCTGGAGGGACAGATTCATAACCCAGAGGCTCCCTTCACTCTGGAATAAAATCCCAGTCCAGGTTAGGCAGAGTCCCTCATTGACTCTCTTCAAGAGGAATCTTGATGAGTGGATGGGAGATCGTAGGTTTACCCTGGGTATCACTTCTCTGTCACTGTTAGACAGAGGCACAGTATACTAACCTCGAAAAAGGCATAGCAAAATAAATTTAAAATGGGTGGCGAAAGCCAAACACATTCTGGCTAGGCTTATAAATGCCCTAGGGCAGATAGCCTAGTATGAACCTATGAACCTATGAACCTATGTATAAAAGTTAAAATTCCAGGGCAATTTAGTTGTAAGTCTAAAAATGATGTTTACTTATGCTTCTGTAGTCAATGCAAATCCTATTATATTGGAAGGACCACTCGAGAAATAAAATAAAGGATATATGAGCATAAACATGCCATTCAGTCCGGTGATGAGAGGAAAGCATTATGTAAACACTCTAACGCAAACAAATGTAAGGTAGACTTTAAATTTATAGTACTTGAAATGGTATCCATTGAAGCAAATATTATTAATATTGAAGAAGAACTAGACTGGTTAGAATACTGCTGGCAAGTAAGGCTAAATGCCTGCTTTCCACAGGACTAAACAATAGAGAAGAATTTGTCAGCTATCTGAAAAGAAAAGGGTTAAAGCACTAGGAACGTGTGTTTTCAGTAAGGTCTGTTTACTTCAGTCTGAAGAAGTCTTTGTAAAGGAGTTAGAAGATGAAAGTGCTTACTGAAGCTTTTATTTTGTTCTTGTTGAATTAAACTATTTGTTTATTTATCTGGGAGCCTGTGGATATATTTTTGCTGATTTTGATTGTTTGCGCTATTTGGCTGCTGTTTTGTGAAAAAGAAATATATATATATAAGCAAGGAGCTGCTTAGAGAGGTATGCTGAGGGAGATTAACCTGGGCAAGTGCATAACCAGTGGTTGGTGAAATAATATTTTGCTGCAATTTTAAACTTTGTTAGAGGGGGTTCTAGGGTTAAGGCAAGAGTGAGCGAGTTCCAAGTTTTTGCTATGTAGTTGGAGAATAGTGAATCACCGGCATGATTGCAGGATTTAGAGGTCTTTAACATTAATTTGTCATTAGATCTCAGTGGTCTGGTACTGGTGTGAGAGATAATTAAGGGTTATATTCCTGGTACTCTGTCTGGTTGGTAAAGTATTCTATGGGCTAAAGTAAGCTGATTATAGAGAAGTAGATTAGGGAACTCGAGCCATTTTAGTAGTTTCAGATTTTGACAGTGATGTGTATGATAGGTAGATCCTACAGCGAAAATAGCGATATGGTTGTAGCAGACGGTTAACTTATTTAGTTCAGTTTTTGAGAAGTTAGTGAGAATGGGGGAGGCATATAGAAGATATGAGAGTAGGTGGGTACGTGCTGTGTTGGTTCTGGCTAAAGGCGTTAAGAAGAGTTTGCTTCTGTAGAGAGAGTCCAGTTTTTTATTGGTGTTTTAATTATTTGGTTAACATGTAGGTCAAATTTCAGATTGTTGTCAATTAGTACCCCAAGTAGTTTGGTGTGGCTATCAGGAGATATCATGGTACTGTTGTTGGATGTGATACTGAAAGTGACCTGAGATGAATGACAGGTTGGGGGGAACAGCAATAGCTTGGTTTTATTAGCATTTAGTAGAAGATGTCTGCTATAAAACCAGTTTTCTACCAAGTTAAATGTTTTCTGGGTCAAGGATTGGAGTTCTGGGAGGGAATAGGCTGAGCACACCAATGTGGAGTCATCTGCATATTGTATACAGGTAGCTACAAGGGTAGATGACTGTAGATCATTAACAAAGATTGAGAATAGCAGAGGACCTAATATAGAACTGTGTGGAACTCCTAATGATATAGGTAGAAGGGTGGATAGTTTTTTTTTTCAGATCACTGCTTGATGTCTACCTTCGAGGTAATTTTGAAACCAGTTAAGAGTTTGGTTGCGTAGAGAAAGTTTACGAAGAGAGAGTAATAGTTTGTTATGACTGACCATATTGAAAGCTTTAGAAAGGTCTAAAAAGAGTGCTGATAAGATTTTGCCATTATTCCTATTCTAGTTGATGGAGTTTGTGAATGATAGCAATGCTGTTGTGGTGCTATGATAGGGTCTAAATCCGTGTTGTGAGTTTGTGAAGTTTGTTCTGAATTAGGAAGTGCATAAGTTGGCAATGAATACACTTTTCCATATTTTTGGCTAATGGTGAGAGGATGGCTATAGGCCTATAATTGGATAACTCTAGAGAGTTTCCACCTTTTTGGAGAGGTATGACATGTGATACCTTCCAATGCTGGGAATGGTGGCTTCTGTGATTGTCCTACTTATTAAGATGGAGATAGGGATAGCAATATCATCAGCTTCCAGTTGTAAGTATTCAACTGGGAGCCAGTCAGCAGCCAGGGTAGTTGGTTTAAGTTTAGTCAAGAGTTTTCTAATGTAACTGGTGGGGACTGGTTGTAAGCTAAAGGTAATGTTGTCAATGGTGACTATTAGGTCTAGACCATCAGTAGAGATGTCAGTTTGTTGTTTGGCAAGGGTAAGTATGGTGTCAGTCAAGTTTTTATTGAAAGTGTCTAGTATATTATCAGTTTTAGTTCCTTCTGGAGTGGAGGGGGTAGGTGTGGTAACTTTACCAGGCCTTAGTATTTTATTTATTCCTGCCCAAAACTTTTGTGGTTGATTTTGATGCTTGATTACTAGGTTATGGAAATAAGAATGGATCTCTTTGTGTCATTCCTAAGTTGCCTGTAGTTGACCTGGTCTATAACAGATATGGTGGTTCTCCATTTGGACCAGGCTGAGTTTCTTTCTGAAATTTTTATTTTGGTATTTTGTGTAAGCCAAGGTGCTGGCTTAGATTTGGGTCTGGATGTACATGGGGGAGCATGTGAGTTTAGGATGGAGAGAAAAGTAGAATTAAAGTGGTTTACAGCTTCATATAGTGGCAGCTGGCGGAGAATAGACCAGTTACAACTAATTAGATCAGATTGGAAGCTGTAGGGGTTGAAATTCTTTTTATTCCTGATTGTCAGATAAATGGGCTGATGGATTTTATTAGTTTTGGTTTTTATGATAAAGATGGGGAGGTGATCACTTAAGTCATCTGGGAGGGTTCCGGAGATGTAGTTATGAGGTTGTTGGTTAGCGAGTATCAGTTAACAAAGTACACTATGCACTTAATACAGGGATAAGCCCAGACTATTATGGAATTCAGGTGCACCTACAATGCCTTTTTTAGTCCTTTTTCTTTCAGGATGATTGTTTCCTTTTATTGTTTTAGTAGCCAGGCTCATGAAGTTGCTAGAGCAGGTAAAAACTACCGTGGACCAGTAGGAGGGGGACAGCTGAGCAATCCATTGCAGGGGCTGTGGAAATCTAAAAATAAATAAGAATGGAAAGTAAGAAACAGCTGCAGATAGTAGGGTCACTGAAGAAGCTGGAGGGAAGTACAGGAGAGACAGAATACCATAGCTGAGAAATGCAAGCATGAAATGTGAAACAAAAACATTACTATCATGGTAGAGTGCAATTATAACATTTAGTAGATGTGTAAAGCATATCAATGAATACATGCAGCACAAATAGACCAGAGCAATACTAATATGTGATAAACTGCCCACATATGCTATACTAACATTAGTATGTGCACATGGTATATAGAATATAGCATGCAGGTCTAAGAAAACAGTACAGGAGTTACCAACCACATATTAGCTAAACAGAAGGAGAAGGGAAACACTCCCAATAGTTCACTAGACAGAGTACTATGCTTTAATACAGTTATAAATGCCTTGCAAGCCTAGAAATCTTAGCCCTCCAAACACAGGCTTATAACCACATTGCTTGAATCATAACTAGCGAACTACTTTCAATGAAACAGACTTAAAGTGACATTTCATAAGATCGCAGCAATAAATAAGCAAAATACAGATCGTTTCCTGGAAGACTCTACTAACGTCACATTTATGTTATAGAAACAACTACAAAATACATGTTAAAGCAACAGCGATATAGTACAGCACAGACAGATTGCTTAGGGCTGCACCACTAGATATTACACAGGAATGCTAAGCAAAAACTATCAGGCTGTAAAAACAAAACATCATAGTACAAAATATTAAACAACTGTCTCAAATAAACTGCACTTTCTGTTATAGGAGAAAAGTACAGTTGTGTACACTTACCATAAATGTAGATGTTCGAGTGTATTCACTGTTGCAGTCATCACTTGTGGGTTATTCCTGCTGGTAGCCCTCATCTGGCCCGAATACCAGAGTAAAGATTCTCCCTCCCGCGTCTGCTGCGGTCGTCAAGGACTGATGTCAGGTCATCAGTGGTATAAAGCAGGGCAGCTGATGCCATTACATCAGTTTTTCTTGCCCAAACATATAGGAGTTCTGTCCAGAAGGCCTGAGTAAGGCCAACCTGGAGGAAGACCACAGGCATATAAAGGTGTGAATGAATTTTAGAAAAGAATAGGGGGGAAGGGGGGAGGGAAAATAGGACTGCAACAGTGAATACACTTGAACATCTACATTTATGGTAAGTGTAAACAACTGTACTATATTCTTCATGTTTCACTGTTGCAGTCATCACTTGTGGTAAGATTCCCAAAGCTGAATTAAGGGTGGATGGAAACAAGGGAAGAAGAAGGAGAACAGGTTGGATTGTTCTAGGTAGCGGCAAGCATGTCCTGCAGAACTGCAGAGGCAAAGCCTGCCTGGGTTTGGAGAACAGAGGCAAGTGGTCATGTTTGGCGAAGGTGTGGACCAAAGTCCAGGTGGCAGCTTCTAGGATGTCCATGGTAGGGACCCCTCTTAGGAAAGCAGTGGAAGTAGATGCTGCCCTAGTGGAATGGGTATGAATGGACTTGGGTGGAACTTTCCCATGAAAGTGGTAGCAGAATTGGATACAGTGTGATATCCATTTAGAAATGGTCTGCTTGGAAATAGGTTTCCCCTCTGCCTCTGGGGCAAAGCTGACTAGGAGTTGGTCAAACGTCCTGATAGACTTGGTTCTATCCAAATAGTATATAAGTTGTCTGTGCACATCTAGTGAATGAAGGATTCTTTCCTCCTTGTTCAGGAAAGAAGGTGGGGAGATGTATAGCATGGTTTAGTGTCAGGTCCGGCACCACCTTAGGCATAAAGGAGGGATTAGTCCTAAGGGACACCCTGTCTGAATGGAAGATAATGAAGGGCTCAATGGCTATGAGAACCTGGAGCTCAGAAGCTCTCCTAACTGAGGTAGTGGCCAGCAGGAAGGCAGTCTTCCAGGAAAGATGTTTTAGTTCTGCTGAGGCAGCTGATTCAAAGGGAGGTAAGGTCAGTTTTTCCAAGACATAGTTCAAGTCCCAGGCAGGTGTGGGTAGCCTCCAGGGTGTCCTGATGTGAAATACCCCTTTAAGTAATTGTTTTAGCATGGGGTGGGAGAACAAAGGCTGCTCTGTATGAAAATGGGAAGAGATAGCAGAGACATTAATTTTTATGGAAGAGAAGGATAATCCTTTTTTCACAAGCTCCACCAGGTAGTCTAGAATCAGAGAGAAAGATGCCTGGGACCTGCTTGCACCTTTAGTTTGGCACCAGGAGTTGAATCTTTTCCATTTTTCTCAGTATGGTTTTCTAGTGCTGGGCCTCCTGGCCTCCTTAATTATGTCCAGGACCTGCATGCTCAACAGTGGGTTGTTATCCACCTTTGGGGAATCAGCCATGCAGATAGGTTGAGAGTTTGTAGATTTGGGTACAGTATTTACTCTTTTACTGGAGTTAGAAGTCCTTCTGTGAGAAGTAGGTTCCTGGGTGGTTCCTTGGTTAGGCTGAGCAGCAAGGGGTACCAATGTTGCCTGGGCCAGTTTGGAGCAATTAGGATGGCTCTTGGTTCTTCCTTCCTGATCTTTAGCAGTGCCCTTGGTATCATTGGCAGAGGAGGGAATGCGTAGACAAACAGGTTGCCCCAGTGGAACGATAGAGCATCCACCTTCCAGGCTTCTGGGTGGAACTCCCTGGTGCAGAACTGGTCCAGCTGGTTGTTCTGTATGGAGGCAAAGAGGTCCACCTCTGGTGTTCCCCAAGCCTGTGTGATACAGAGGAAGGTCTCCCTCTGAAGTTGCCATTCATGGGGGGGGTCTAAGTGGTTTCTGCTGAGGTGGTCTACTAGGGTATTGTGCTCCCCTGGAATGTACTGGGCTATCAGATGAAGGCCCATCATAGAAGCAGTCTGCCACAGAAGCATGTCTAGATGGCAAAGAGGGTATGAGTGTGTTCCCTCCTGCTTATTGATGTACCACATGACTGTGGTATTGTCTGTTTTGATGGGGAGCACCCCTGGAATCAGGTAGGTCTTGAAAGATGTGATAGCCCTGAATACTGACATCAATTCATTTTGGTTGATGTGCAGGTATAGGTCCCTGTGGTCTCAAGTGCCTCGGGTGCAGATGCTGCCTAAGTGGACGCCCAGGCTTTGTCTGAGACATCTGTGGTGATAGTCTGACCATGGGGAAGAAACAGAAAGGATAGGCCCTTGTTCAATGAGCAGGCTTCTGCCCACCATAGGAGTTTGGCTCTTAAGTAGGGGATAAGTGGCAGATGTATCTCCAGAGACTGAGAGTGCTGGCACCAAAGGTTTTTTAGGTACCATTGCATTTTTCTCATGTGCAGTCTGGCCAAGGGCACCAACAGGATGCAGGATGCCATGTACCCCAGCGCTTGAAGAAACTTCCTTGCTGTGAGGTACTTTCTGTAAGCCAACTGGGAGAAGTACTGGGGCAGGAAGCTCTGTTTTCTGGAGAGAGGAAGGCTCTTTGGGTGGCTGTGTCCAGGATTGCTCCCAAGAAGGTGATTTGTCTGGTGGGCTAGAAATTAGATTTTTCCTTATTGATGGTAAAGCCTAGAGAGGTAAATAGAGCTTTGACAAAGTCAAGGTCTTGCAGGAGCTTTTCCCTGCTGTCTGCCTGGGTGAGACAGTCATCCAGATATGGGTACATTTGGATGTTTTGCTGCCTGCAGAAGGCAATGAACAGAGCCATGCATTTGGTGAAAACCCTGGGAGCAGTAGATAAGCCAAAAGACAGACCAGAGAACTGAAAGTGTTATGAGCCTGCTCTGAAGTGAAGAAACTTTCTGCAGTACTAACTTATTGGAATGTGAAGGTAGGCATCCTTTAGGTCCAGGGTAACAAGCCATGCATTTGGGTCAGCATGGGTAAGAATTTTTGGAGTGTGAGCATTTTGAATTTTGGCAGTTGCGGGGAAAGGTTTAGTGTGGATAGATCCAGAATTGGGCACCAAGTGCCCTCTTTCCTGGGCACCAGGAACAATGTAGAATAAAACCCTTTTCCAGTTTGTTCTCAGGGGACATGCTCCACCACCTTTTGTGCACAGAGTTTCTGAATTTGTTTGAGTGCCTCTGCCCATTGATTTGATGGTATGTCTGGGTACGCTGTTAAGGTTGGTGTTTCTTTGAAGGAGAATCTGTATCCCTGAAAAATGATTTTTAGGACCCATTGATCCTTTGTGATGGATAGCCAATTGTCTTTGTAAAGGGATAGCCCTCCTCCTAACGTTTGAGGGGTGGGTGTGGGTCAGGGGGGGGTCATTGTAAGTCCTTATGGTAGGGAGTGGACTTTGAACTCCCTGCCCTGGGCCTCTGTTGTCCTTGTGGTTGCTGCCTGGGTGGTCTGTCCCTGCGGGCTTTCTTTTGTGCTGGTCTGGATTGGGAAGGAAAGGACCAGTGTTTGGAGGGAAAGTTCCTTCTGAATCTGGGAGGCTGGACCTGGAGGAAGTCTTTAACTGTCTGCATAGATTTGACCTTATCCTCCATTCTCTTGATCACCTCTTCAGCCTTAGATCCAAAGAAGCGGTCCTTATCTACCGGGGCGTCTAAGAGTTTTGATTTAACATGATCAGGCAGAGGTTGTTCATTCAGCCATGCATGCCTCCTAATGACTGACCCCTCCACAGCAGTCCTGCTAGCGGCTTCTAGGGCATTGTATCCACAGTGTAGGGAATGCTTTGCCACTTGAGAGCTGGAGTGCAAGAGCTCCCCTAGCTCCCTGAAAATAGAGCTGTCTGGCAAGGATGAAATCTTCTGTTTTAATAGTTCCAAGGTATGTTGCTGATATTTCAACAATTGGAGCTGGCAGTTAAGAGCTCTAACAGCTAAGGTAGCTGAGGTGTACACTTTTATACCCCATCTGTCTGGAGCTCTTCTGTCCTTGTCTGAAGGAATAAGATTTTTTTCATGAACTGGCCCTAGCCCCTTTGGGTCCCTGGGTGATGACCTCTGGGTTTTGCTGCAGGATTTTTGAACAAATACCTGTGGGTGTCTGGCACCCTGTAATACCTATCTAGGTTTCTTGGTGCAGGGGGGAGGGCATCAGGAGTGAGGCTAGACTCCATAAAAACATTTTCCACCACCTTCAAAACGGGAGGGATGGCTAAGGTTTTGTGCTGCAGGAGATATAAAAACTCTCTTAGTCTCTTTTTAGACTTGGGGTAATCCTGAGCTTCCCAGTGAAAATGTTCCCTAAGGGTATGCAAGGTCTCACCAAAGGATAGGTCTTCAGGGGGGGATGCAGAAATGATGGATTCCTCTGCATCAGAATCCTCAAAGGGGATAAGGGGCTGTTGTTCATCAGAATCCAAATAATCAGATTATTCGGTGTCATGTTCTGATAGAATATCTGGGGAAAGATTCCTTTTCCTTTTGGATGGAGTGGTCTGGTTAACTCTGATAAGACAGATAAGGTCCTCTGCCATCTTAAGAAGTTGTTGTAACTGAGCAGGTTGGGCTCGAGGAAGATGACAGCTAGAAACAGTTTTTCTAGGAGTAGTCTTGCTCTTAGGCCTCAGTGCTTCAATGGGCCTGTGTGTGGCTGTAGCTGGAGGCATGGTCGTTGGTTTTTGTCTGGCATTGGTTGTCCGAAAGGCCTACCCAGAAGCTGGTGCCTGCATAGCAGCTCCTGACCCAACCGCGGGGCAGACAACTGAAATATCTGCAGATGTAGAGTGTTCCAGCTGCGTACCGGACTCCGAAAGGGTCTCAGTAGAGGCCTGTGAAGAAATCATGTCGGGCATCAGGCGCTGTGTAGGCACCTCACTGAATTCCAGAGAGCTGATGACTGGCTTCAAGGAGGAGTTGTCTGAAGGCCTAATTTTATGTGGTCTGTCCCTTTCTTTATCTTTTCTCTTTTTGGGAATATCCACTGCATGCTGACCGATGGATGCCATTTCTTAATGCGCACACCTGTCTCTGAAATGTCTGGCTACAATTTCTGCTCTGTGATGAATGGTCCTAGAGTTAAAGAGGGAGCAGAACCAACACCCAGGGACATCGTGGTCTGGGCCTAAACAAGTTACACACAGGTTATGAAAATCTGTGTGGTATTTGTTTTCCACAGTGGAGACAATTATTTACTTTTTCGAACATCAGTTAGTGCAAGAAAAAGATCCCCAACTGGTTACTTTGCTTTAGTCATTTTCAATTTCACTCTGGCAATGGCCGACCAATGCACAAGCAAACTGCTTCTGCTTCGGGCTCCACAGCAGGCCCTGCTTTATATCACTGATGACTTGACATCAGTCCCTGGTGACCACAGCTGATGCAGGAGGGAGAATCTTTACTCTGGTATTCGGGCCGGCCGAGGGCTACCCAGCAGGGATAACCCACAAGTGATGACTGCAACAGTGAAACATGAAGAACATCTACAGAGACAGGATCCTAGAAATACATGAAATATTATAATAACTTTGCAAATGTTGTTTCAGAAAGAATAAGCACTTACTTCAAGGTATACTGAAGGCTAGAGGGGTATGGAAAGCTGCGTTGGGAATCCAAGATGGCACCACAGGGTTAAGTAACCTTTGCTGAGACCATATTGGAGGAGGGGGGCTAGTAGTGAGTCAGATAAAAAAGAATCACTCAGTCCACAGAGCCATACCTCTCAACTGTACAGATTTTCGCAGAATGTCCAGATTTTTGTCTCATATCTTTTGGCCCATTTTTCTTAAACTTGTGGTTTTCTGACAAATTATTAGCAAGTCATTAAAGATTAAAGACAGAAAATAATAACAGACATTTGGTTTTAGACTTCATATCCTTCAGAAATTTCATGCTAAAGCAAAACTTGTTATTCTATCAACTTTCTAAGTTTGTAAGAGCAATATTTAAAAAATGTCCCTATTCTGGGGCCTTTGTCCCCCCATTAATTATAGTATTGTCCACATTTCTTGCTCTAAGAGATTGAGAGTTATGCTACAGACTGGTTGTAGGTATGTCTGTTTGGAGAAAAAGTACCTTGCCTTTCTGTTAGCTTTTGTTTTCTTTTGAATATATGCAGGACCTTACAGAAAAAAAAGTAATATCTTTATTGCCTACATACAATTATGTCATGTCATGTTATGTTAGGTTATGTCGTGTTATTTCAGGTTATAGATAATAGGTGACTGCCATTGGACATGTGTGATGAAGGGAAATGTCTCTAGTCAAGGCATGATGAGCCTGCAACTGATAATGTTAACAGTAGCACAGTAGGCCGTGCTCTCTGTAAGGAGGGAAGGGTGCTCCATGAGAAAAAATGGTCTTATTGAAATGGATAGTGAACACAATTTCCTTCATTTGGGACTGCATTTGCAAAAGGTCTGTGATGAATTAACTTAAACTCTGCAGTAAATTCATGTACCTGCTGAAAAGCCACGTAGACGATCTTTAGTAAAGTATAGGAATTTAGACTAGATGTGCAAGATGCAGAAGAGATAAGCAGTGTACTAAAAGTATGAAATAATGCAACAAATGTAGGCCTAGGATGAATACAATACAGGGGATGGGCAAATCAAGAAAACCTAAAACAAACGAAGGGTAAGCAATTCCCAGGAAGAAGAAGCTGTGGATAATCTGTTGAATAGTGACATGGCATCTAGGAGGCTATGTCCTACATCTCATTCAAACCTCTACAATAAGGTTAACTAGGCCATGTGAAGTGAAAAGGAAAGAGAAGGAGGTAGAGAATAATGTGGCTAAAAGAAAAACAGTCAACATGACTAGTAATAGAATGCATGTGAGAATTTCTCAGGTCCGTAAAGAGGCTCTCTACACTAAATCATTGATGTGGGATAGTGCTAGGTAATAATGCCGCTCCTGTGAAAGCTTTAACTGCATGTAGAATGTTTGCTCAAGGGCTAACATGGTCAGTCAGTAGCACAGGTTGTACTAGAGTTTAGGTCATAATGCTTATCTTTGTTAATAAGATAACCTATTGGAGAAGGACAGTGATGCAGAAGGTGATGTCTAAAGAACAAGATGCAATGTAAAAGAAGTGTACATTTATTAACTGGAAACCAGCTAACTGTTCTAAGAAAGTAAATGGTGATGGCTTGATGCAATGAATAGGCTAGCAAATGCAACAAGGGGCGAGAATGAGATTCTTAAGAAAATAATGTAAATTGGGTTAAAGAAAAAGAGTGCTTCTATTTATAGTGGACAAGAATCTGTCAGGAGCAAACTGTGAACTTCAGATCCTAATGATAAGACACTGAGGGAAATAATTATAATTCTGTATAATAATGAATTCAAGCAGTTATTATACGGCTACACAAATATAGAAAAAAACACTGAATGCTGTTCTAACAAATACTAGAGGGGTTAAAGATTTTCACATAATGAAGTGATGATGCCAGTGTGTGGTTTAAAGCAGGGGGACTGGTATGCATTTTTTAATTAATTAATTACAGATTATCAAGAAGAGTAACATATGTGAATGCGCTGGAGGCTAACAATGAGAAACCTACATGGAAATAATTCATGAATGAAGAAGCACTAAAAAGAAAATAAATAAACATGAAGAATGCAAAGGTTGTTGTATTAAAATGTGTAATTATTTTATAGCTAAAGTATAGCAAGTTTAAGAGATGCATTATGGTGCCAGAGAGGTCAAAGTACAAAGAAGAATGCAGATAGGCGAACAAAAACAAGAGCATACGTTGAAATGGAGTTTGCTGAAAGAGTTAAACAAAACAAAAAAAATTAAGACAAGAGAAAGGATCAGTCTTATTCTGTTTAAGAATGAGTAGGACATTAAGGATGGCACTGGGTGAGCAGAGGTACTGAATGGTCTTTACAAAGGAAAAAAAAGGTACTATAATTGGAGGACGTTAAAGGAAAAAGTGTAGAGCAGTGGAGAGATACCATGATGAAGACATAGGACCTAGCTAGAAACGTTATTTAGAAAGGATAAGACACAAAGGCACATTGACTTTGTCCCACTCTGTTAAAGAATTTGGGCAGTCTATCTTAGCAGAACGTCTTACTTTTTTCTATTGTTTCTTCTACAGCGGTCAGAGGCTTACTGCAAATTTTAGTTAGGGGTCCTCACCCACTTTTAGTCTTTATGTTTAGTATATTTCTTTGGGGAGGCTACACAGTCTGGACTGTTTGTTTTCCTGTTTCTAATATAATGCTTTCTTTGAAACTGTTGAAGGGCATTCATAAATTTAGTGTTAATGTTAACACCTAGAAATGTTGATATTACAGTCGGCACATGCACTAGTGTTATAGACACTGTCCCTGAGCACATTTTGACCATGTGCTTTACAATACATGATGTGACAGGAATATGAGCCACAGCCCATGACTCAACACATGACTGATGATGGCATATCAAGTTTCCTGTCTATGGCCAAAACTGTTGAGGTCGTTCCGTGCCCTTTGATGATAGAGTCTGTTGAAGACTATGGTGCATCGATGTCCAGCAGCTCTAGTGGTGCTGCTAATGAGGACACTAATGATGATACTACCTATGCAAAATTATATAAACATGCCAGATACGGAAAACAGACAGTGTCTAAGGACACTTTTCCTGCTGGTGAAGGTAACAACTAGGGACAATACTGTTGATGGTTTATTTATGATATGATTTTAAACATCCGTGTCCTTCGTGCCACTTGTGAAATACTATAGCCTTTTACAGTATCACCAATAATGTTATATCTGTGTTTTATCCCACATGCTATGTTCCTTGTATGCTCTGTTGTTTAGGCAAACAATAACCAGTATGCTGTGTGTAAGCAAGTATACAAGTAAAAAAAAAATTGGTTGTCGGATACAATAGATAAACAGGACATGCAATAATCAAATCATCAGGTCATGTCATCATGTCACGTCATAATAGCAACACCCCAATTCTATGCATTGTGTTACTCTATCTGCAGGTGTAAAATAACTCCAAACACTTGATAGTAGTATAGTTAAGATTCAAGAAACAACAAAAACACCAAGACAATGAAATCAAAAATGGACTTCAAAAGTATTTGTTTAGTGATTTTTGTCTTTATTATAAAAAGACTTCATCAGAATGATACAGTGACTAAAAATTCAGTTCAAATAATATGAGACAGTGCATCATATGGACACATTCAACAAGTCATAAAAATCACAATTTAGAAGCTCTCTGCTTCTAGATACATTTAATATTTACACATTCATTTGCAAATGGAAAAGAATTGGCTCAAGGCACTCGATATATACTTTTGAACGCCTTTTGTGATTCAGTTTTTATGGTATTTTTGTTGTGTCATATAACGTTGTCTGTACCTGGTTTAATGGCCCACCTACATCCCACACCCTTGTAATATCCCTCCCAATTGTTTAAGGTCTTCCTCAATGATCTCTGCTTCCCATCATAGGTGTTTTGCTTTTGGTACCCTGGGCTTGTGGATGGTTAGAGAAAGTAAAAAAACACAGCTAAAGCTGCTGTCAGTTATGTTTTTCAGTTGTCTTATCTCTGAGTACTACAACATTGTTATGGGAAAGAAACCTATCCAGTCTCAACAATGAAAACATGCAATGAACCATAACATTCGCCAGTCAATGTCCTAATGTTAGAATACCTCTTATTACAAAGCATGCAAGACAAGGTAATTCCCGAGTACCTTTTCACCCTGAGATATGCAAGGAAAGTAAGTATAATAAAAAAAGAATTCCATAACTAATGAAAAAAATCAAAAATAGATCCCCCTGCACCTCATTTTGGCTAAGAAGGATTAAACTGACAGAAAAAGAAAACAGCTCCACTTTTATAAAACTAAATGAAACCAGTCACCTATGATGGGGCTGTATATAAACATGCAGCCATTTTAGTAAGATTGCAACAAAGCTGTGAAATATATCAAAATTGTCCAAAACTTGCAATTGTTTTTCCTTGAACTTTAGTTGATAACATAAAAAAGTGGAAAAAACTATGCAAATAAGATTGCATGGTACAGGTAATTGTTTTTCTGCAGAGCTCTAGTTAACTGTGCAAAGTAAACTGAGAAATGCAAACGTACATATGTACATGCATATGCATATGTATGTGTATGTATGCATGTCCCCGCGCGCGCGCGCGCACACACACACACACACACACACACACACACACACACACACACACACACACACACACACACACACACACACACACACATATCCACCCAAGGCTCAGAGGACTGCTTCATGTTACTTAAGTCATTAAGTCAAGTAGCTGATTCAGTCCTTTTCAGTTACTTGTGACAATATATCATTCAGCTAAGGTCTTCTGTCTGTAGTTTAAATGTTAACAGACATTAGCAGAAAAGTTCTATAGACTTTAAAAATGAATCTACTTGGATGATCTGTGCTCCCTGATGACCTATCCTTAAAACGTCTCTCCAGAGGACAGACGGCGTGACCTTCTTCCTGAAAACCCAGCTCAGATTAACTATTTTAAAAGTATCACTTCAGTTGTGTTTTGGATATGCTTGCAAAGGACCACATGTCCTTCTGAAAGAGTAAACTCATTTTTGTAATTTGTTTTGCCTGTTACAGTTTGCACTTCTTAGACAGTGGTAGAGAGGGACTAGTTATTTTATTTTAGAGACATTTGTTAGGAAATGGCTAGTTATTATATTTCTACATGCCATATATCTTTTGAAATGCTTTATTTTCTATGTTCTTTATGCAAAATGGCACCTCACTTGTATTTAATCTTTCTAGCTATAATACTTGATTTTCAAATAATTATACTTATTTACTTTTAAAAGCTTGTGGTTGGTTAAAGAAAGTAAAAAATACACAGTGAAAGCTGCTGTCAGTTATGTTTTTCAGCTGTCTCATCTCAGACTGCTACAAGATGAGCTTACCTAGCACTGCACTTGGGAATAAGGAAGCCCATGCAGGAAGTTTAAGCTTCAACTAGAATAAGTTATTGTGAGTGCGTGTGTATGTGTGCGTGTGTGTGTGTGTGTGTGGTGTGTGTGTGTGTGTGTGTGTGTGTGTGTGTGTGTGTGTGTGTGTGTGTGTGTGTGTGTGTGTGTGTGTGTGTGTGTGTGTGTGTGTGTGTGTCTGTCTATCTGTCTGAGGTTGAAAAGAGTCTGGGAAGCCATTTGGGAATGGATGGCATGAGCCTCAGCACAAGGCAACTGTGCACATTTATTATATGTGCTAAGGTCCAAACCTCACTCATCTATGTATACTGAGCTGTATGCATATTTGTTTATATTTTATTTTGCTTGCAATTGTTTTTCCTTGAACTTTAGTTGATAACATAAAAAAAAGTGTGTGGTTCTCTTACCGATATTTATCATGGGCAGTGAAGTAGATAAAATAACTTTACATGTTTTTGGCAATGGCGACCATTATGATACCCCCCCCCCACATCCTTACTATCATTCTAATAGCCATCCTAGTGCCCCATATCCTATGCTGGGTCTACTGGCCCTCCAGTTCACTCCCTAGTCCAATTCTCATAATTACTCTAGGGCTAGTGAGAAACCTAAGGGCATCCTGAGGGGTCTGTTGTCCATCTTCTGGCTGGGAGGATTATATATGCTCTACCCTCCTGCACTCATTGACACAGGTCCAAGGGCAACTCCCCTCTTTAAACCACACTTTCCCTTATGAAGCATCATCAATGAATGTCCTCTCCCCAGGGATGGGCAGTCCCATCCCACCCTGGTGCTTCATCAGTCACAGAGCTGCCTATCAAACCCAGGTTACCTGGGCTACAGTCAGGGTTTTATCCCTCTATACCATTGGAGCAGCTGGTGACCATCTCAATACTGATAGCAATGATGGAATAACATTACTGGTAAGTAGTTAAGTGAATAGTGTAACTTGACATATTTACTCTAAAAACAGTCTTGTTGCAAGCTACGTTATTTTTCAGACAGAATATTTATGAAATAAGCAAAACAATGAGTTGTGATGAATATGCCAAGCTGTCAGTGGCAGAACTGCTGAAAAAATGCAAACAAAAGGAATCCAATATGACAGTGTGACCAAGGGTGAGATGATAACCACCTTGGGTGCAGCTAATGCTCAGTCCCCTGAATCTGGAGATAATCTGTCTGAGGATGTAGTTATACAGCATGCAGATAAGGGACCGTACAGTTCAGAATGCAGGTGAATTGTAGAAGATGGAGTTACAGGTAAAACACCTGCAGGTCAAGGAGGGTGAAAACATACAGGAAAGGTTAGAGTGTGAGGTATGGATACTAATGAAGCAAGAGAAGATGAGTGAGAATGGAAAGAGAAGATGAGTGAGAATGGAAAGAGAAGATGAGTGAGGATGGAATATGGTTTTGGTGGAGAAAAGATGATTGCTTACATCTGCAATCCCTAGAGCAAGATAGATGGGGTAACATCATGATTTCACTTGAATGCTTGGCAAGATAATAGAGATTTTGTATTTCCTTGTTCAGAATTAACAGAATGCTCATTCGATACATTATTGAAAATACTAAATTTTGACAAAGGTGCCTGATAGGTTGATTGATGTATACTCTATAGGAAATGTAATATAAAATAGTAGAGTCTACTGTTTCAACGGCGAATAAACCTGGTTAAATAAAAATAGAAAAAATTATAGCTCTGCTATACAGCTATACCGTGTAAGGTTTATTTGAGTGTAGTAAAGTTGGGGCATAACTCATGGCAACCATAGATGTTTGCAGTATGTTCTTAAGACTGTCTACCACTCTCATATCACTTAATGGTCAGTGATCTGGATCACAAGACCAGAAGCCCTGACTGGTGGTCCGTAGTGTGGATCATAAGACTGAAGCTCTTGACTATCACACGTGCCTTGATTTGTGTAAGGTAAGGTAATTCAAATATTTACAATGAATGACTCGTACCTTTCAACTGTCCAGATTTTTGCAGAATGTCCAGACTTTTGCCACATACATTTGATCTCTTCCTCAAAATTTGTAGTTTTCTGGATTTTTGTGACAAGTCAGTGAGGACTGAATTCACCAAATAATGACAGGCATTTGTGTTTCAGACTTCATATCCATCAGAACATGTATGGCAATACAACATCTTTTGTTCTAGAAACTTTCTAAGTTTATAAGAGCAACATTTAAAATTTGTCTGTACTTTTAGGGCTTTGTCCCCCCATTATATCTGGCTCTGTCCATAATTTATCTGCTAAGAGGTTGAGTGCTATGGTGAATGTAACCCAACATTTACTAGAAATGAGGTTTGGAACAGATCATTTTATCCAGTGACATCTTCAAGGTGGGGGGTTAGATTAGTAGGATTAGGGAGGATAGGGAGGATAGGGTTAAATAGGAATGTATGAGATTTGGGAGGAAGTGAGGTAGGGGTAGGAAGGGGCTTAAAGGATGTTAGGCAAGGGTAACTGGAATAGCAGTCACATTTTGGCGTGAACTTGCTACATGTAGGCTCATGTCCTGACGACCGATGTGTTCCTTGGTCAGGTAGGCCTTGGTTTGGTGGTGGAGATAAGGAGGTGAGTACCTGGGGTATAGGGTATGGTTATATGCATGCAGGTTAAAGCTGATGTCTTTTAAGTATAGGGACTATATGTTATTTTATTTATTTTTTTTAATTTAATTTTATTTTTTTGAGGCAATGGCATCAGTGGCTTGGATGTGTTATCTGCCGTCACTCAGGAGATTTGTGGGGTATGGTAGAAAGCATATGGGGGGGGGCATGTTTCCTGGTACTATATACAGTGTACGTCCAAAAGCTCCTTTCTGTGTTTTTCTGGCAAGCCAGGCTACAGGCTTTCATGTTGGGCATGGTGCACCAATAAAGTCCCTCTATTAGGTCTAGCTAGCTTTCAGTTGGGTTATAAGTGGATCGGTACTGGTCGGCTTTTGTGTTGCCTGGATTGTTTCCCTGGTAGGTAATTACTGGTCAAGTTTTGTGTTGCCCTGGATTGTTTCCCTGGTAGGTAATTACAACCAGTTTTAAGTATATATAGTAAGGTGAAAGTGGGGCTTGAACTGGATGCACAGTGTGGTCCCAGATTACTGCTCTGTGCTTTTCACATAGTTATTAGTAGGAATATAGAGCCAATGAGAAGCCAGCTCAGCAGGCTTGTGGGCCTCTCTGTCACGAGTTGTGGTGAAGGGCACTGGCTGTGGTTGTTGTTAGTGCTTTTTGTGGACTGAGCCAGTTTTCGATGGTTGTTGCCTGGCATGGGTGGTGGTGTGTAGGAATGCGGCCATCATGTGTCTTGACCGTAGAGATTGCCACAGATTGTCCAAGTTTTTGATCATGCTTTGGGCGATTGCTCAGAATTGTGATTTGCCGAGGACTGATGTTGCTGAAAGGTTAGTTGGTGGTAATTATGTTGTATGCCGTGCTTTCTTGTAGATGCTGGAAGCCACCTTTTGGTTCCATGACCCGGTGCTGGGCCACTGTGATGTTGTCCTGTGACGCAAATGTGGAGGCCATCTTGCAGACCCTTCACTTGCTCGTTGTAAAACAGAAGAAAAAAAAAAAGGAAGGGTGTTGTTGAGAGAGTTGGTGGAGGAGGGATGTGTGGGGCATTGTTCGTGTGGGTCCGTCTCCCGCTGTATCTCTTTTTGTGGGTTGAGAGGTTGGCATGGGTGTCCATTGATGGTGAGGGTGTTGTACCTAATTAACGGTCACGGAGGTTGAAAAAAAAGCAAATTTCTTTTTGTGGGTTTTAGGCACAGTGTGAGGCTTGCTGGAGGTAGCGCGGGTAATATCGCATCGTGGGGCACTATCCAACCTCATTGTGAGGCTATGGTAGGAATTTCTATAAACATTTGCCTCATAGGTTCATAGGTTCATAGGTTCATACTAGGCTATCTGCCCTAGGGCATTTAAAAGCCTAGCCAGAATGTGTTTGGCTTTCGCCACCCATTTTAAATTTATTTTGCTATGCCCTTTTTCGAGGTTAGTATACTGTGCCTCTATCTAACAGTGACACAGAAGTGATACCCGGGGTAAACCTACGATCTCCCATCCACTCATCAAGATTCCTCTTGAAGAGAGTCAATGAGGGACTCTGCCTAATCTGGACTGGGATTTTATTCCAGAGTGAAGGGAGCCTCTGGGTTATGAATCTGTCCCTCCAGCATGTCCTATTTATTTCAGTGCTGAGGTTCAAGTCTCTCGAGCTTAGCTCGATGGGATTTGGATTTTCTGAGGTGCAACATGTCCATTATTTCCGGGTTGGACATGGCTTTATACGTCAGGCACAGATCGCCTCTGAACAGGCGGTATGCCACTGAGTAGAGCTGGAGTTTCTTTAACCGGGCAGCATATGGCATCTGTTTGAGCCCTTTGATCCTCTTGGTGAGGTACTTTTGGGGTCTTTCCAGTTGCTGCAGGTGTCTGGTAAGGTACATCCCAAAAGGGGCATTGTACTCAATTATGGGCCTGATGAGGGATGAGTAAAGAGGCACGATGACCTCCCCTGATCTAGATGTGAATCCCTTCATGATTAGGTGGGCTATATAAAATGTTTTTCTAACCACTTTGGCCACGTGGTTGTCAAATGAGAGATTGCTATCAACTTGGGTCCCCAGGTCCCTAATTACTTCTTCTGTACTTAATGGATTTCCACCTATGTGGTAATTTGTGGGCACTTTGTTTTTGCCATAGGGGATGACTATACACTTTTTGGCATTTAGCTTGAGGCCATGGCTCTGGCACCAGTTGTCTGTTTCTATGAGGCCCTTTTGGAGGATGCTTATGTCGGCTGGAGAGTCGATTATGGCGCCCAGTTTGCAGTCATCTGCGAACTTGGTCAGCCACAGTCCTTCCGTGTTGGCCTGTACCTCCGAGAAATATATACCGAACAAGAGAGGTCCCAGGACTGAGCCTTGTGGGACACCACTTGTATCTGGTTTGGAGTCTGACATGGCTCCAGCAATTCTAACCATGTGGGTTCTGTCCTTGAGCCAGTTTGCAATCCATCTAGTGACATAGGGGTGTATATTTAAGCTGGTGAGCTTATCTATAATGCCCGAGTGGGGTATTGTATCAAAGGCTTTTGCGAGGTCCAGCTAGGCTGTGTGGACCACCTTCCCCTCGTCAATGGCCTTGGTGACTGTTTCAAAGAAATCAACCAGGTTTAAGAGGCAGGATCTGCCCTTAACAAAGCCGAACTGGGTAGGATCCAGTGTTTGTAGGTCCCCAATATCTTTATTTATGAGGTCCATGATGATCCTTTCCATAGCTTTGCAGACCAAGCTAGTCAGGCTTATGGGGCGATAGTTTCCAGGATCCGTTGAGGCACCACCTTTATGGAGAGGGACCACTGTTGCTGTACGCCACTCTTTGGGCACATATCCTGTAGTAAGGCTGAGATTGAACAGTAGTTTTATGTTTGGGTTTAGCTCTTCTTTGAGTTCATGTAGGATGCAGCCCAGGACACCATCTGGTCCCATTGATGCTGTGTTTTTTGCTTTGGAGAGGCCGGCTCTTACCTGAGCATCTGAGATGTCAGGGGCACCGCTCTCTGCTGGGATAGATATTTGCCCTTTGGTGGGAGGGGAGAAGTTTGCGCTGAACCTGTCAGCTAGGATGTTGGCAATGTCTGTGGGTTCGGTGTATTTTTTGTCATTTTGGACTAATTCTGAGCATATCTGGGAATTACCACCCAGGTTCCTAACATAACTAAAGAAAGCCTTGTGATTATCCTTAGTGTCCTGTGCAATTTTTCTCTCAAGCTGGCCTTAGACAATTTTATGTGTGCCCGTAGTTTTTTGCTAATACTGATCAGTGATGCCTTCCCTTGGGAATTTGCTTTATCATTTAGTAGCTTCCTCCTTCTATTGTATAGTTTGTTTATGGCTGGGGTCCACCAGACAGGACGTCTGCCTTTGGAGGATTGGGTCTTGGTTTTATTTGGGATCGATGATCCATGCATTCCTGAAGGTGTTCATAGAATGCGTTTATAAAGAATTCTACGGTCTGGGCAGATTTTCCACAGGCCGGGGCTTTGAAGGATTCCACCTCAGTTTTGAGGAGTGTAAAATTTGCTTTAGAGAAGTTTTTCACTGTGGTTTTCTGGACAGGGGGTGGGGTTGGGATGTGAATATCCAGTGAGATTAGTTTATGGTCTGATCTTACCAGTGAGGGATACACTTCTGGTCTGGAGCATAGAGTCCCCATGTTGGTGATGATCAGGTCCAGTATGTTTTCCCCTTGTGGGAGTGGTAACAAGTTGTTCCATAGCATTTGAGTTTATAAATTCTAGGAACCTTTGGGCTAGGGTGTTGGAGCTAGAGTAATGCTCCCAGTCTATGTTTGGGTAGTTGAAGTCGCCCAATATAATGGTGTTTGGAGAGACCTTCATATTTTCCAGTGTTCTCAGGAAGGCCGAGTGGGGTTCCTGGGTTTGGGAGGGTGGTCTGTAGCAGGCTATAAACTGGAAGGCAGTTTTACCCACTGTTAGTTGCACATGGATAGTCTCTGATGCTTCGTGCTTTGCCACCAACCTGGAGGTGTGGGTATCTTTGAAGAATATCGATACCCCCCTCCTTTTGTGGTTCGGTCCAAGTTTTGGGGCGAAAAGCATGGTATGAGGTATAACCTGGTAGTGCTGGGGTGCTCTCGGGAGCCCTGAACCAGGTTTCTGTTACTGCACAGATATCAATGTTCTCCATGCTAAAGAGAGTTTCGAAGTGCGTGCATCTTGAGGTTTAGACTTCTGGCGTTGAGTAGCATTACTCTTAGTTTCTTATCCCTTGTGATACCTATGGAAGTGGGTTTGTATTTTGAGCCTTGCCTAAAAAAGGCACTATGGGGGTAGCAAGAGCCTTTGCCAATATCCGAAAGCCCAGGGTGACAGGTGCAAGCCGTCCCTAGCGAAGCATCGTGGCTTGTCGAGCATATCATCCCAAGCTGACAGGCATTGGATCCCCTTTGAATGACACCAGTACTTAAGCCAATTGTTGAAATTGATCATCTTGTCTTCATATTGTGGCATCATTCTTGGTGAGGGTAAGATGCTACTCAAGGTCAGGGTCATACCGGCCTGGGCTACATGCTCAGAGAGCTCCTTTATGTCTCTTTTCATGTAGTCCAGGGAGGTACGTCTCAGGTCATTCACACCAGCATGGACAATGACTGAGTCATATTTGTACTTGCCTTGGAGTGACCTGAGTGCTTGTGTTATGTGGCGGATCCTAGCACCCGACAGGCTGCTCACCGTGACCCTCTCCTTGTTCAGCCTGGTGAGCGGGACGTCAGTGTGCCTGACGATAGAGTCACCTATTACAAGTGTATCAGGTGTGTTGTTTAGTCTTAAGGGCTGTGACTGTTTGGCACACTGGCTTTGTGAGATATGTGTTGCACGTGTTTTGTTTTGGGGTAGCTGCTTGGTGACTGCTTTGGAGGTCTCTGCTGCTTGGCAGATCTTTATTTAGAGCCTCCAAGTATGTTTTGTGTGATTATGTGTTTGGTTTGCTGTCGTGGTAGGTCTATGTGAGACTGGAATTGTAGTGAGTGTGGTTTCCTTCTCCGCCTGACTGGTTATGCCAGTACTGAGTTGAGAGAGCTTAGCCTCCAGTTTGGCTATATGGTTGCATCTCTCACATGTGTTGGAATTTGTTGGGAGGAGGAGAGGGTTGTCTGTGTACATGAGGCAGTTGTAACATTGCCTCAAGATTCCCAGATTCACCAGCTGGACCGGAGAGGAGATTGACAACTGACCTTTGGACATGCTAGAATAATATTGGGAATTCCTTAATAATTGAAAACCAGGGCCAGTGGGGAGTGAGGGTGTAGTGCTTTTAATTTTTAGTGCTGACTTATATAATTGCTTTAGTGAGCAAGTGCCAGGTAACTTAAGTGCAATGTGTTACAGGTAACTTAAATGCAAAAACGACAAACAGTAACTTTCTTTCAAGTGAAACAAGGAAATAAGTACAGTAAGCAATGCAGATATCACTAGTGATCCACAGAAGCGCTGAGAAGCCGCGTATTAGGTGGAATTAGCGTTCCAGGGACCTCACAAAGTTCATCCAAGTGTGTTTTTCTGTTGAATCTCAAACAGCAAGCAGTATAAGAAATGAAAGCAAGAATAAGTTATAAGTACAGCAGAGTAATCAAATTTCAGCAGTAATTCTGATGTGTGTCATAGTTCATTCTGTGTGTGAGAAAATAAAAAAAAACTCATGAAAAAGGTTACATAAAAATAAGTTCTATTCAAATTGTTCATTGCATTTTACTTTTTAGTAATTCTTTGAATACGGATAAAAATGGTTTGAGGTCTAGACCTCCTTTCAGAAGAAGCAGAAAAGACATTTAAACATTTTACAACTTACGAGACCTGTGGCAATGTGGATGGGACAGGGTGAAGGAATGCTGTGTTTTCCCTTCCGCGGGCTTTCAGGTGGCAGAGTAATGTGTGTGACGCATGCGCAATAGGCTCCGTGCAGCTTTGCTTAACACATACCACCCCCTATTTCATAAAACACAATTTAACTTCTGCTAGTTTTGTAAAGGATGAAGCTGTGCACAGGGGTTAACTAGCAAGCATGCTTCATCACTGCTCGCAGCTGTACAGATTTTCATTCCATACTCAGAAACAGGAAAGTGAACATGGCAATTGGGAAGCTTGTTAAACTTTTCAATGAGGGAGTTTAGTTTTGTTTTTCTATGCGGGATGTTAAAAGGGGGAAAATCAGCTAGAGGATTCGATAAATCCTTATGCTGCTTTATCTATGTACTATTGCCTTCATGAATTTAGTATTTGAGGCAGTTTCGTTGCTTCAGTATATCAGAAGGTATAGCTCTGACCAGCCCAGCTGTCTAGCATCTGTTTACAATGCTTGAGGACATCAGAGCTTGGGCATGGCTCAGGTTTGCTACAAGAATATTAAGGAAATAACTGAATGAGGTTTAGATGGCAAATCTGGTTTTATTTCTTGTTTGCAGCTAACATCAATATCTACTATACAGATAAAATCTCTCTGACTGGAAATAGCTAGCAGGTACCCTTTTAGAATTCTGAAATTACAGCAAGAATTTGCAACTGAAAATGGATGAATTAGTAGTGTTAAGCATTTTTACAAATCTCCCAAATAAAGATAAATAGATTTAATTATTTGTGCTCTGCAAAATATATATAAATACATTGTTATACATTTTCCAAAATTACTTTGTAGAAAATAAATCATAAATGAGCCTTTAACAATAATTTTTTATGAGAGAAACAGAATACCAGCAAAATGCCTGTTTACCTCAGGATCACCAAAAATATAATTTCTGCACATTTCCAGTGTGAATTAATTGGTCATCTGAGAATAAAACAGGAATGTTAATTTACACTGATTGCCAGCCATGCAGTTCCTAACGACAATTATAACATACAACACCATTCAAGTGATAGTGCACTGGATCTATAGCTGGAATATTATATAAATACTTAATTTGCTCTAATAATTGAATAGCTTCTGCATATACTGAAATGTAAACTTTTGGTAATGCTGGAATCATTTTAATATCAAGACTATTTCTGTTTAACAGATGGGTTCTTGTTTTATGAGAGTGATAGATATATGCCATTTAGATGAATGACTCCTCTAAAATTAATTTAAGCTTTAATGAAACAAGGTGGTATCAGTATCATTTTAAACAATTTGGCTAATGTATTTCCTTTCCTTTTTTTGCAGATGGTTATTATCCAGCTGAAGAAAATGTTTTAATTGCACTTGTCTATTTAAAAGGCTGTGTTTTGTGGTTGTCAGTGGTGGCATGGCGGTATGTGGGAATGGAATGTTTCCCCAAGGTGGGTTTGATTGCTTTAAAAGATGTGGTAGTGCAGGGGGCGATCCGCAAGTTGCCAGAGTGATGGGCAGGAGCAATGGTGCAAATGAGAAACCTTTGGGATTGTTGCAGCTTGTATTACTTCATTAAGAGATCCTTGTTAGAAGTAAAACCAGCACATTTTAACCATCCTATGACTTTCCTAGCTGAAGTTGTTAGTAAGCCGTTAGTATGTGTTACTCATTGTTCCTATTTCTTCCACAATTGAAATGCTAGTCTTCCTCATTTTGGAAATGGAAGGCTGAGAGCTAGGCACTGGGCAATGAAGTACATTTGAGTTTCGGACTTTGAATCTTTCAGAGGGGGTATGTTAAAGCAAATCCTGTTGTGTTGGCAATTTATAAGCCATAAGAGTAGTGCTTGGTACGTTTGGTGGAAAGGGAGGTTCCATTGTGGATGTGATCAGTTGAGTGAAGCACTTTTCCATTCATAGTATTTGCTTCCCTGGACCCCTGTCTAGCAGGGTGACTGGTGTGATCCCCGGGGGGGGTAAAGGTTGTCCTTGAAGATGTCTTGGAATGTGTTATATATTTTGGATGCTTTACTTGTCTTTTTCTTTCTTGCAGATGGGGTCTTGGAACTCTGTGGCTGTAATTTGGAATAGATGGGTATAAGGTGGAGCCTTCTTGTTCCTATTAGAGGGTTTAACTTTGTCCTTTTCTTTGTAGATAATGGTGTGCCAAGTTTCAGTGGTGAGATACAGTGAATTCGCAAATGATCATGCTTTGGTGTTGACTAAGCGGTGGGGTCATTGGGTGAGTTATCATAAATGGATAGGTGAAAAAGCAAGCAGAGTGATCTGGAAGAAGAAGAAACTTGTGACTGTCCAGGATGATGAAGCACAACCAACTTTTTGTTTACTCTAGAATAAGTATTAATGTTTTATGACCTCGTTTGATTTGTGATACAGGATAATGTACAATCCATGGTAGAATTAAGAGTTCTATTATTTAGACATCATGGGATGCAGTGGTGCAGCAGTTTGTGTCATTTCACAGCTAGAGGTTCTCTAGTTCGATTCTCGGCCGGGGGCCAGTTGTGTGGGCTTTGTGTGCCCTCCTTGCATTTGTGTGGGTTTTGCTGGGTACTCCTGGGTTTTCCTTCCATACTGCTAAGTTGCTAGTTACTTAATATTGGATATATTTGTACGGGAAGACATATAGATTACATATGTTAGATGGTCGTCATAGTGAGAATGGTTTTGCTGCATGTTTAAATTTGGATGCATGCTTAAATGGAAGTCCTGATCACTTGGGTGAGCTTGAGGTCACAGATGGAGTGCTGAGTGAGTAACAGTCAATGCCCTGATGGAAATGGACTTGAAAGGTAATGGTTTTTGTTTTGTGGATGTTTTGAGTGCTGGAGAGGCTATAGGGTAGTAGGTAAATTTTATTCAATGATCATTATGGCACATTACAGTTGGGGGAATGTGGTGATTCCTTGCAGATGTAGGACATGTTTATTTTGGCCAGTTTGAGTGGGTTGCTTTGATAAGGTTAACAGTTGGTGTAGTTTATCAATTTTGTTGATTGTGGCTTATTCTTTTGATAAGCTCTTGCGGCAGATAGATAGGGTGGGTTATAGGGATTTGTATTTTGATTATACGTTTATACGTGTGGAGTTTGGGGGTGTATTTGTGGCATTTGTTATGGTTGTGGTTAACCATTATGAAAAGGTGAGGGCCAGCAGGGGCAAGGATGATTCTTAGGTGCTAGTCTCATATTGGATAGTTGGAGGGATGACAAGAAGGTTTGTGATCTATGATAGGGCTGCTGTTAAGGTTAGTTGGCGATGCCCTTGTCTGTTTTTTTAGGGAGCATTGGGTTAACATGAGGGAGGGACTAAGGGTTTACTTTCAGTCATTTGGCCTGTTCGTCACTTTGGCTATGTATGTGATAAGGTTTATAAGCTGGAGGGTTGAGTCAGTGGCTTGTATGAGGGAGGATGATTGAGGGGACATGGAGTATTTATTTTACTTTTGGTGTTTATGTTAGCTGGTGTAGGAGGTTCATTGGGGTTGTTGGGGGATTATGGTTTGTTTCCAGTTGCCAATATGGAACTTACAGGGCTGATGGTGGTTGGGCTGCTAACAATGCCATGATGTTTTTTTAATCATTTCATGTTTAATGTCTGGATTGATATTGCACCTGCGTTAAAGAGATCTCAGTGGTATGATGGTATGCAATTGGGTTTAATAACAAAATAGTACGTCTTGTTTTGTTGAGTTACTAGAATGCCATGATGACTATTGAGCTGCTTTTTTGCTTGTAAGAGATAGTGTGATGGTGGAATTGCTAGACAATGGGAGTTTAATTATGCTATTTTGGTTGGTAGTGATGGAGGAGTCATTAGAATTGTTATTGCACTGGCATTAAGGAGAGCTTATTTGGTTATTACTGGATTGGGTAGTAAATGGGGTTGCAATCTGGCATGATGGTATGTAGTTGACTTTGCGTGGTTTTTATAATGCTCTTGAAGTCATTGCGGAGCTGCCATTGGTCATGAAGTGAAGATTTTTTAGCTAATGTGCAGTGCAATGTTAGGTTATCTTAGCACAGGTGAAGGGTCAGTGTTTTGTTTTCAATTGTTTCAGTAACTGTTTATTTTGTTATGTGATAAGGTTTAGGAGTTAACTCTACCCACTTTGGTTAGTGGGGATGGGGTACACCCAATGATGTTTGGCTGGATGCTGTAATGGTTTTTAGTTTGTTAGAAGTGTGCCGCAGAGAGGGGAACAGTCTAGTCAGGCTGTTGGGTGGAGAAGAGGGACAGGCTTGCCCTCTTCTGTTCCCCCTCTGTTGCTGGATGGTCAATTCAATAAGTTTGAAAAGGAAAGTGAGCAGTTACGCTGCTTGAGTACATAAGTAAGTGGAGGAAGTTGCTTATTTGGTTGATGGTATAATGCAATAAATGGTAATAAAGTGAGCGGGTACGCTGCTTGATAAGTAACAATAAATGGTAATGGAAGTAAGCGGGTACGCTGCTTCATAAGTAAGTGAGTGGAGGTATGAATGCTGCTTGCTGATTAGGATGAGCAGGTTTGCACAATCCTGTCTTAAGATAATTTTACATGGATGTTATTTCACCTGTATCATGTTTGGTTGAAATGAATGAATATTGATTAACATTTATGTTTATGGAAATTTAATAAAGGTCGTCAAATGTCATTCGGTGTAATGTGATTCTTGAAGAGGACCTGGACAAAGTGATACTTTTTTAAAATGTCCTCTTAAATCCTTGGGATTACACAGCTGTCACGGTCTTTGGTGGACAGCAAAATTGAAGTTATGCATCTTTATATGGTTGCTGAAAGTAATTCACTGAAATGTAATAGCCCTATATTTGAGTCTTATCATATAAAAATCTATGCTGCCACCATTAAACACAATTTAACTGACTATCCCCAAATAATGTGGAACAATGTATCAAATGCATACTCATAAAAGTTTAATGATGTGATATCTGCTAGAGTAATGATCCTTGGGTAGATACAGAAGCTTATACATTCTGGAACTTTTCAAAACATGTTTCCTTCATTGAACTTCATTTAAATTATGCAGTTTGCTTCTCTTTCTATTATTACTTCTTGTAAGACAGCCAATTTTCTTTCAGCATTAATAAAGACATGCTCCTAAACCTGTTCAATAAACCAACTTCTGCAGTCATTACTGTAATAAAACTAATATAATAAAATCATGAAAAGCATTGACTGCGTTAAATAACCTAAGTGAGGCATTAACATTTCTGCATGGTTTTGCATTTTTGATTACCACAGAAAATTTAAAAAAAAAGAGTAGAAATTCAGTGGCCAAACAATATAATGAATGTTTTAGGGTGAAATTTAGGCTACAGCCTCTTGTGTGCACCTATCTTCATGTTAGGTGATGTTTCATTCGCTTTACTGATGGCACCCTATTGAAGCGTCGACAATGGAAATGTGTGCTGACACACTGGAAAAAATCATGAAAATCCAGTAGTAGAGCAAATCTGAAACACTGCTTTTCTCTTTTAAACTTCTTTTTTCCATGGAGGCAAGCTACCCCCCACCCCAAACTTATATATCTGAACACTGAGATCTGCATATCTTGGAGAAAAGGCAATATTATGGGAATGGCCATCTTGGACTTACTGTTTATGTGTTTTTTTTTTCTCGCCATTCAGTCTCTGTGTTTCAGAACTCGCTCTAGTAGACCCCGACATTTCAAGTGGTTACCATACAAACATAATTCATTAACAGAATTACAAAGACAGTTTTAACCCTGTAAGGTGTACTTTGAAACAAAGAGGATGCATTGTCAGTGCACTAATCCTGCTCTGAAGAGAAAGCAGAGTTGATATTTGGTATCAAGAGGTAGAAGTTGAGTACACCAAGTAGATGGTGTCATGCAGATCTTATTCTGGAAGGAACCAGAAGTGCTCTGAAAGGCATAGGGGTATCTGTAAAGTACATGAAACACTGCAGGCTGTGTATTTTGTATATCTTAATGTCTTAATCATGAACATCATGTCACAAACAGTTGCAGACACTCAGAAAATGGTGTGTCCTTCTGTATATGACACACACCTGCAATGTACTCAGAATGTTTACTGCTGTTATAACTATTAAGAAATGGACTTACTGTTTATGTGTTTTTTTTTTCTCGCCATTCAGTCTCTGTGTTTCAGAACTCGCTCTAGTAGACCCCGACATTTCAAGTGGTTACCATACAAACATAATTCATTAACAGAATTACAAAGACTGTCAGTTTTAACCCTGTAAGGTGTACTTTGAAACAAAGAGGATGCATTGTCAGTGCACTAATCCTGCTCTGAAGAGAAAGCAGAGTTGATATTTGGTATCAAGAGGTAGAAGTTGAGTACACCAAGTAGATGGTGTCATGCAGATCTTATTCTGGAAGGAACCAGAAGTGCTCTGAAAGGCATAGGGGTATCTGTAAAGTACATGTAATACTGCAGGCTGTGTATTTTGTATATCTTAATGTCTTAATCATGAACATCATGTCACAAACAGTTGCAGACACTCAGAAAATGGTATGTCCTTCTGTATATGACACACACCTGCAATGTACTCAAAATGTTTATTGCTGTTATAAGTATTAAGAAATGTTAATTTGCTCTCTGTGGAGGTCTCTCCATTATAAGCTAAGCAAACCTGGTTTATGTTCTGTAAGAATCTCTTTTATTGGTGAGAATGCAGCTAACTCTCAAGTGTGTGACACAGAGTTACAACTATGGATGCTGGCCTGCTAAATCTTGTAGCCTTGAACTGGATTCATGGCATCTCTTGCAGGAACTGTGGTTCTGAGCTGTTTACTAACCCATGCTATGCTACTGGTCTCTGGCAACAAAGCAAGTGTTTTTAATGGCTTAGCTTGTTGACAAAAGCAGGACACATGCACAACAACAAATATATCGTGAATCTACACAAGATCCATACCTCTCAACTGTCCAGATTTTCACAGAATGTCCAGATTTTTCCCTCATATTTTCGGTCTGTTTCTCATAAAATGTGTGATTTTCTGGCAAATCACTAGGATGATCTGGGGATTGAAGTCACTATATAATGATACACATTTGTGTTTCAGACTTCATGTCCTTCAAAAAATGTATGATAGGACAAATCCTGTTATTCTAGCAACTTTCTAAGTTTATAAGACAATATTTAAAATCTGCTACTATTTTTGGTCCCCCCTCCCATTCTTTCAGGCTTTGTCCAGATTTTTTACACTGAGGGCTTGAGAGGTATGATGGCAATTCTGCACACTTTTTATTTTTCTAAAACTAATATACAGAGTGCCCTTGAGGTGCCCTGTGTGTATACAAGAGGTAAACAGCATGTTAACACTGTGAATGTTTGATTCCTTGTGCATATACTAAGGGTGCACACTAATACACTTTTAGTAAGACTAGTATATAGGGTATCATGTGGATATACCGGGAGTTCTCAGCAAGGCAGTATTGTGGACATTTTTATAAGACTTGCATACAAAGTGCATTGTGGGCATATTGAAGGTGTACAGTGGAGCTGAATGGTGCACCTTTTTAGATATCTAATATCCTCTGGGTATGCTGATGATTATTTATTTATTTAATATTTGTTGACTGGGAAAGTCTGACTAGGACAGAGCCTATTTTCAGCGAAGGCCCAGGGAGAAATGCTCCAGGCACATGTCTTTGGAATGTGGGAGGAAACTGGAGTACCCGGATGAAACCCACACAAACACAGGGAGGACATGTAGACTCCACCCTGAAGGTACCCCACCCGAGAATTGAACTGGAAAAACCTATTGTTATCAGGTGACAATGTTAACTGTTGCACAACTGCACTGCCCATAGAACATAACAGTGCTCTGCACCTATAAGACTAGCATTTAGGGTACCCTCTGGTATACTGAGGGTTAACAGCATAACAGTGGTGTGAACCTGTAAGTATAGTATTCAGAATATCTTCTGGGTATACTGAGGTTTACTCCAAACCACATCAATGAACAGGAACACAAACCGGAACACCACTGATAGGACATAAACTTCTTTAATTATTACATGTTCTGGTACCTCGGCTTCTTGTCTTCTGTTGGAACATTTTAACACTCCAAGTATGTCCCTATATATACAATTCATCCTTCTAATTGTTCAATTAATTTCAAACAATTACATAATTAAATAATTAAATAATTATCTTACTACTAAACCAGCTTTTAAAGTGTACTAGTGTTCTAGTGATTTTTAATTTTCTTTAATTTTTATCCTCACAGTTCAAGCAAATATTCATCTGTAGAACTGTGCTACCAAAAATGTATACATGGCAAACTGTTCAGCACACCTAATGGTTATATTGGCAGTATTCATAAGATTTTAGGTCTTAAACTACATTATATATGCCACAATAAGTACAGTTATTAATTTTTGTCATTTTTGTAAGCAACTGTTTTTCCTCAGTAAATACTGAAGCCTCACACATGCTGTCAGTGGTATTTTATTTATCCAGCTGTAAGCCTTCATATAAGATGAAGCAGTTCTGTCTGTGTTGCTTGGTTAAGATGTTTGGAGAAATAAGAAAAATTATTACAGTATAAATAGTATATGAACATTTAATTTCTCTTTAGCTGCACCAGACTGAGGTCAGTTATTAATGTAGTTGCATTGCCTCTTATGTAAGCAATAAGATATTGAAATCTTTCAATAGCTTGTATAGAGCATGGCTTAACAATTGTTAATGTAAATAGGAACAGGCGATATTTGACATCTGGAAGCATTGCTCTGGTGATCCTAGAGAAATGATTGGAGGTGTCACTTGGTTTTAATGCATTAATAGTTCATTAATCATATTTTTGCTGTTTAAATGGTCAGAACGTTAGAATTAAATCATGATTTTTCCAGTGAGATAAAAAGAGGGAGGTTAGTTCAAGAGGTTTGATTTCTTGGAGGAAGTGTAATTGCTGTTGAACTCTTGGCAACTTTTTTTTTCAATTCCAGGCACTCGTTTTATATTTGATGTTCTTACATGGGGCTGTGCTGTATGCAGTAGGGTTGTAATGTGCTCTGTTATATAGATGCTCGTGTTTTGATCTCACTGTTTAATGTTGATAATAATGTATGTTATGTGTTGATAATAAGTGCCTTGAATTACCGCTCCTCTAAAGATTAAAACTAGCTGCTCTCCTCCATTTGTGAAACTGTGTTACTGCTCTGTCCACCAAAAAGCACTGGTCATTTCTGTGGAGCAGCACTGAAACCTGGGTACATTCTCTTATTAAAGTGATTAGCTGCTGTCTCCAGCTTTCAAAAGCCTCAATCACTCTCATCCTTCACTTACTAAAAACAAATACAAATTCTAGTGTATGTCTGCCACAAAAGCAACTACTCCTTCAAACAGTTCATCCAGTGCTTTTCTCAGAATTGAAATTAAATTAAGTTACTTGAATGCATTTACCTTACCTGGGTACTTCACCATCTAATACTTGAAGCAATGGACATTATGGAAAGCCAGCCAACTTATTTTCCTTCTGTTGCCAACTTCTTTGCACTTGGTGTCTTCAAGCAGTGTTGAAGTTGCCTGTATCTTGCTGATAACATATCCTTACTTAACACAAATAACTCTGTCTGTGAGAGGTGCAGGTATTTAACTATATTTGGCTGGCAATTTGTCCAAGGGATTAAGAAGGTGTTAATGATCTGCTTTCTGTGCCCCAGTAGGCCATGGTATTGCCTAACTGTGTGACTCTGAGTAAGTCACTCAATCAGACAGCCCTCCTCAGCTGAGTCTGAAAAAGTTCCGTGGAGGTAAATATTTTACTCCACTAAACAACTATAAATAAAGTAAAAATAAAAATTAATCTAATCTGGAGGCATCCCTCTCCCATAAAATCACATCCTCACCCTTGCCACCACACTTTCTCACAATATCACCTTAAATGGTAAAAGATTTAACACTGATACCATTAGAAAGGTCTACAAGAGTCTCCTAGCACTATTAAGAATCGATCTCAGTGAAATTCTCTTGCATGAACACCTACATCAAGTCACAGTCAGATTGCTCACAGTCTTTTACTCCTTAACACTCTGCTAACAAAAATGTGTTAGTGATTAGTGACTCAGTGGTTAGGTGTACAGATTCCCCGCTCACAAGGGTGGATAACGATAGGGTAACAATCAGCTGCCTTCCAGGTACCAAGAACTTTGATGTTACAAAGACTCTAAAGACTCTAATAAATTGCTCCACATGTCCTTAACCCCTGGAAAAAAATCTATCATCTCCCCTTTACATAAAGGGGGCAACTCCAAAGAACTATCCATTTATCAACCAATCTCCATCCTCTGTCGTCTTTCCAAATTCCTGGAAAAATGCATACATAGGTATTTGCTTCACCATCTCATTCAAAATAAACTAATTACCTCTATCCAGCATGGTTTTCACCCATCACACAGTACCACCACTTCCCTAATCTCCTTCATGGACACTGTGTCCAAATCTTATGACTCTGGTAATATCACCTCTGTCTTACTACTAGACTTATCAAAGGTATTTGACACAGTGTCCCAAAACAAACTTCTTCATCAGCTATCTATTGCAGGCTGCAGCTCACCATCCCTCCAGTGGACTGCAAGCTACCTATCCAACTGCCAACAATGTGTTAAAATGCAAAATAAACTATCCCAATATCAAACCAACACAACTGGGGTACCACAAGGGTCCATACTTGGACCCTTACTCTTCAATGTTTTTACCAACAACCTTAACACCTCATCACCCCTTAGCAACAGTATCCAATATGCAGATGACACACCATAATTTCCTCCTCTAATAACATACATCTCCAACAATTCACCCAAACCACCTTCACCTCAACAGAGACATGGCTGAGAGAAGCCCAGCTACTCCTAAATAGCTAAAAAAAAAACTTGTGTTTTTCTCAGCAAAACCAATCTCATCTGAATTTAAAACATTCTCTCAGGATAACACAGAAATTGAAACAGTTCCCACAGCTAAGCTACTAGGCATTACTATAGACAACAAACTAACTTTCGAACACCACATCTGCAATAACATTTAAAAAACACACATCAAACTAGGAACACTCACTAGACAAAAAACATTCTCGGATAACTCTACCAGAATAACCCTCGTCAACACCTATTTGTTTACTTCTCTCTTGTATGCAGCCCCCTTATACACCAATGTACAATCTTTTCTTAAAAACAAGCTCCAATCCTGCTACCATGAAAGTGTCAAATTTGCCATGGGCTACTTCTACCGTTTCCATCACTGCCTAGCTCTGAAAGAAGTAAACTGGCTCAAACTCGCACACTACCTGAATCTAGTTCAGCTGTCTTCTGTATATAAAATGATAGATACACATGGTAGTTGCCAAGGCCTCAGATCTGTCCTAAAACCCTACATCCCTACCAGAACCTTCTGTTCTGAAAACAAAGAACTCCTAACTGACTACATTCCAAACAAAAGAGCTGGACAGTGGCTATACTCTCATGCTACTGCCAAGCTCTGGAACTCTCGGCTAACAGGCAT
The DNA here is from genome assembly GCF_019279795.1 of Protopterus annectens. Lineage (NCBI taxonomy): Eukaryota > Metazoa > Chordata > Ceratodontiformes > Protopteridae > Protopterus > Protopterus annectens. Next base: position 1,701,543,481 of record NC_056731.1, read on the forward strand.
CACTTCCATTGAGATCTTTAACCACTTCAAACACATCCTAAAAAACATTTTCTTTGTAATCAGACCTGCCCCCACTCTGTTCCTAGCAGGTGAGCTCCATCCACTCTCTAGGGCCTTTCCTTTATACATCTTGAAATCCTGAGACCCTGAATTTCATCCACTAACCATTACCATATCAAACTAAGAAACTTTATGTATTTCTACAACCTTAACTATTCCCATCCTACATCACAACTCTGCTAAACATATGTTTGCTTCTAATATTCTGACCCTCTGCCTGACCCTCATTCTTTACTCTTTCAGTCATGTGGGGGACAAAGGATCCTATCTGGCATCCAAGGTATGGGGGAAAGACCACATCAGGTTTCTACCATATGTCAGTGGTGATGGGCACATTTCCAATGCAATCAGATCCTAAAGTAAGCCCAACGTGGAGGCTAGCAGAAAAGATGGGAGAGTGATGTTATCCCTATTGTGTCTACAGAAAGAGGGAGATGAAATGAGACCCAGATCTTCCTGCACATGTAGCATAGCCCTTAACAGCTTCAGAAAATTAATATTCATGGAGAGAGATCTATTGGAGGAATCTGAACATAAGAACCTGGCTGAAGGTGTAACTAGAAAGAATTGACCTGTTGAAGATCCACTAAAGAGTCATAGGACATGCAGCTCTTCCTAATCACATCTGATCTGTGTATTCTGGAAAGAAGTTCTGTCACACATATTTGGAGACCTCCATCCTCAACCAAGGACTCACTGCCCTTCCTTTGAAGCAATTTTGAGGATACCCCCTAAGAACTAAAGGTTCCTACATTTTTATAAGGCTTTTTCTCAGGCCCTAAACTCTTTGAGCTAAGGCAAAGTTGATAATTCCTGGTCTTCCTCCCTAGGTAACAAAAGTATGAGTTCATTCTTTCTGTCCATAAGAGTCTTTTATCAAACTCAACCCAGATAACACAGCTCACTTTAAGGTGGCTAGTACCCACACAAAAATAAAATTCAGATGTAGCCCTGAGAGGACAACATCTGCACAAAAGGTTTTCACATTTCTAAAAACATTTTATTTTCTGAGTGTGATGAATGGCAAACAAGATCTGGAGGAAGGTGTTACAATGCAAGGGACTATAAGAAACAAGAAAGAGTATAAGTAATAGAAAGTTTTGTATTGGATGAAAAGGATAAACAGACATTGTAAGATCTGGCCTTCCAAAGTTTTCGGGTAAACCCCTCTGTGATGTCCAAATCAAAGGAATGGAGGAATAAAGATGTTCTTCGTGCTTCACTGTTGCAGTCATCACATTTGGGTTATCCCTGCCAGGGTACCCCAAACGCAGCCTGAATACCAGAGACTTAGTATTTCTGCATCAGTTGCTGTTGCTTATGAATTGACATCAGGTCATCAGTTGTATAAAGGAAGGCAGCTGATGTCATTACATCAGTCTTTCGTACTGTGGAGCCTGAAGCAGAAGCAGTTTGCATGAGTGCTGGTCAGCCGATACCTGAGTTTCATTTCCAAATTGAAGTTGAAGTCTTCGAAAGCTAAGCACCCCACTGGGGATCCTTTTTTCTTGCACTAACCGATGTCAGAAAAAGTTAATAATTGTCTTGCCTGTGGAAAGCAAATACCACATCGGGACTTCCACTCATACTGGGTCACTTGTCTAGGCCCAGACCATGAAGTCCCTTGTTGTTCATAGGTTGGTTGTCACTTCTGTGCTTTGTTTAACACCAGAACTATTCATTGCTGGGCTCTTATTGTAGCCAGATATTTCTGTCTACAGTCCTCGAATTCCAATATGGCTTTGGTAAGCCATCCAACAGCAGATCTTCTGAAAAGATGTAAAGATAAAGACAGGGACAGACCGCACAGGACCAAACCTTCCTACAACACTTCTGTTAAGTTGGTCGTCAGTCCTCCGGAACTCAGTGAAGCACTTTCGCAGCCCCTGATGCCCACTTCAGTCAATTTGCAGGCTGCTACCGAGACCCTTTCTGAGTCCGGTATGCAGCAGAACTCTTCTTCCTCTAAGGATCCTGTGGTCATCTCTACCTTGGATGGGTCCGGTGCCACTGTGCAGGCACTGGCTTCTGAGGAAGTCCTTCGCAACACTGAATCCCGACACAAACTGATGCCTTCTTTCACGGCTACTGTTCTTTCAAAAACAACTGAGTTCCTTAGGCCCAGGGGTCTAACCACCCCTAAGAAACCGACTACCCATTCTCAGGCACCTGCTCCCTTGCCTCAATCTCAAATGCTTAAAATGGCAGAAGACCTTATCATGCTGATTAGAGGAAGCCAAACCACTCCCTCAAAAAGGAAAAGAGATCTGTCACCAGTAGTTTTGTCTGAACAAGAGTCAGATGAATCCGATGCATCTGACTATGAAGACATGCAACCCTTTCCCACATATGAGGATTCTGAAGCAGAGGAATCCATTCCTTCAGCCTCTCCCCCAGAGGATTTTTCCTTTAGAGAAACCCTGCATATTTTAAGGGAGCATTTGAAATGGGAGAGTCAAGACTACTTATGGTCTAAAAAGAGACTCAGGGAGTTCCTGGACCTTCCGCAACACAGGCCCTTAGCCATCCCCCCAGTCCTAGATGTGTTGGATGATGTCTTCCTTGAATCCATCTTGACCCAGATGCCCTCCATCCTGCTCCCAGAAAACCAGACAGGTACTACAGAGTCCCTGACTTTCACAAATATCTTTTTAAAAATCCAACAGCAGGCCCTGAGGTCATTACCTAAGGGCCAAAAGAGATTAAAGCAACCTCAGCTAAGAATCCCACCCCCTCAGACAGGGATTCCCGAGCACTGGACAGATAGGGTAAAGAAATATACACCTCAGCAGCTCTTGCTATCAGGTCACTAAATTGTCAGTTCCATATTCTTAAATATCAGCAACATACCTTGGAACTCTTTAAACAAAAAATGTCCTCCTTTCCTGCATGGGCAGAATCTAAAGAATTACAGGATTTTATGTATTCTGCTGGTCAAGTAAGTAAACACACTTTGCACTGTGGTTTTGATGCCCTAGAAGCTTCTTGCAAGGCAGCAGCCACTGGATCTGTCATTAGAAGATATGCATGGCTTAAGGAACAACCCCTGCCAGACCATGTCAAATCAAAATTGTTGGTTGCACCCTTGCACAAAGATAACTCATTTGGTACTAAAGCAGAAGAGGTCTTAAAAGATGGAAGAAAAAGCAAAATCTATGCAGACTGTTAAAGATTTCTTACAGGTACAGCCCCCTAGGTTCAGCAGGCATTTTCCCTCCAAACACTGGTCCTTTCCTGTTCCTAGTAATCAGGGCCAGCCTAGGCCCCATGGAAACAGACCTCCAAGACAGCAGTCCCAGGGGTTGCAGAGATCTAAGCAGTGGACTGCCTCCACTTCAAAACCAGGGAGTTCTAAGCCACCCCCTTATGGTAAGAACTCACAATGACTCACCCCCTCCTGACCTCACGTCTGCCCACCTTCACATACCCCTAGGAGGAAAACTCTCTTTTCACTCAAGCACCTGGGCCACCATTACCAAGGACCAATGGGTTCTGACCATTGTGTCTCAGGGGTACAAATTCTCCTTCCACACCCTTCCAACCCCAAAAGGGTTCCCAGATCTACCACCAAATCATTGGGCAGAGGCTCAAAAGCAAATCCATTTCCTGCTCCCCCTGGGGGCAGTAGAGCATGTCCCTGCAGAGCAGATAGGCCTAGGCTTCTACTCCAGACTTTTTCTGGTGCCCAGAAAAGAGGCCATCTGGTGCCCCATCCTCAATCTATCCATTCTAAACACCTTCCCGGTGATCCCAAAATTCAAAATGCTCACCCTCCAGCAGTTGCTACCCATGCTCTCCAAGGATGCTTGGCTAGCCACCCTGGACCTAAAAGAGGCCTACCTCCACATTCCCATCATGGAGTCCTGCAGAAAATATCTCAGCTTCACGGCAGGATCTAAACATTTTAAGTTCTCTGTGCTTCCCTTTGGCTTACCTACTGCTCCCAGAGTTTTCACAAAATGCCTAGCTCTGGCCATTGCCTTTTGCAGACAAAGAAATATTCAAATTTACCCCTACCTAGATGACTGCCTTATTCAGGCAGACAGCCAGGAAAAGCTGCTTAAAGACTTGGCCTTTGTAAAGGACCTACTAACCTACCTATGGTACACAATCAACAAAAAGAAATCCAAACAGGTACCTACCAAAAGGATAATCTTCCTGGGAGCAATTCTGGACACAGCATCCCAGATGGCATGCCTTACATCAGAGAAACAAATTTTCCTATCAGCTTACTTCTCTCAACTGGCCACCATGCCCCAGCTTTCTGTAAGGAAAATCCTGCAAGCCCTGGGGTTTATGGCATCCTGCATATTCCTCATTCCATCTGCTAGACTGCATATGAGGAAACTTCAATGGTACCTAAAGAGGCTTTGGTGTCAACACTCTCATGATCTGGAAACTCTTCATAGGTTCATAAGTAGGTACTAGGCTATTGGCCCTAGGGCCTATATAAGCCTAGCTAAATGGTACCCTGGCATTTGCCACCCAAGAAAATTATTTTCCTGTGCCTCTATTATTCCTTGCCTGAGGAAGGAAGGAATTTCTTTAGTGGGCAACAGCCTGCTCCCACAACAAGGGACTGCCCTTCTCCCCACTCCCTGCCACCCAGACCCTCACCACAGATGCATCAGACTATGCTTGGGGTGGACACCTGGACAGCAGGTGCATACAGGGCCAATGGAACCACCAGCAACTCCCCTGCACATCAATCAAAAAGAGATGATGGCTGCGCAGCAGGCCTTGATAGCTTACAAACCCATTCTTTCTCCAGGGATTCTCCTGATCAAAACAGACAACACCACTGTGATGTGTTACATCAGCAAGCAGGGAGGGACTCACTCCTACCTTCTGTGCAGGCTGGCCATAACCCTTTGGTTCACAGCCTCTTCCATGCAACTACACCTGTTAGTACAATACCTGCCAGGCTTTCTCAACTCCCTGGCAGACCAATTAAGCAGAAAGCTTTTGGACCCCTATGAGTAGCAGCTCAACTGAAACATTTTCTTCCTAATAACTCAGAAATGGGGGACCCCGGAGGTCAATCTTTTTGCCTCCCACATTAACCATCAGCTCAGCAAATTCTGCACCAGGGAGCATCACTGCATGGCATGGAAAGTGGCACTGCATGGCATGGAAAGTGGATGCCCTGTCCTTCCCCTGGGCAGACCTCTCAGTCTATGCCTTTCCTCCCCTCCCTCTCATTCCCAGGGTACTGCTCAAAATAAGGAAGGAAAAACCAAGGACCATTCTCATAGCTCCAGACTAGCCCAGACAGCACTGGTACACCTTGCTGTGCAGCCTGTCCCCACTGCCTCCATGGAATCTTCCTCAGATTCCAAACCTCCTAACCCAGAGGGAAGGAGAATTCATGCACCCCCAATTGCAGACACTCAGTTTGGCAGCTTGGCTTATACCCTCACACCTGACCAATCTGCCATCCTCTGTAAACAGGTTCTGGATGTTATCCAAGAGGCCAGATACCCTAGCACCAGAAAGTCTTATGCAGACAAATGGAAAAGGTTTTGCACCTGGATCCAGGCTAAGGGGACCAATACAGCACAGCCCTCCATCCCTCTCATCCTGGATTATTTAGCTGACCTACTACACACTGTTCTCTCTTTCTACTTGATAAAAAAATCATGCCTCTGCTATTTCTGCTCATTTTCCCACTGAGCAGCCACTCTTTTCACACCCTTAGATTAAACAGTTCCTCAGAGGGGCTAGCAACTTGAGGTACCTCAGAAGGGCACCAACATCAGTTGGGACCTTAACTTTGTCTTGGAAAAGCTCACCCTGCCTCATTTAGAACCAGCTTCTTCTGCAGAACTAAAATTTCTCTCCTGGAAGACAGCCTTCCTCCTGACCATCACTTCAGCAAGAAGAGTCTCTGAGCTGCAAGCACTCATGGCTGTGGAACCCTTCATCATCTTCCATGCAGACAGGGTATCCCTCAGAACTAATCCATCCTTCATGCCCAAGGTGGTATCCAGCGTGACTCTCAACCAATCCATCCATTTGTCCACCTTCTTTCCTAACCCTCAAAACAAGGGTGAAAGGATTCTGCACTCTCTAGATGTGCACAGACAGCTCAGATACTATCTGGACAGGACTAAACCCTTTTGAAAGTCTGATTAACTGCTGGTTAGCTTTGCTTCAGGGGCAGAGGCAAAGACATCTCCAAGCAAACTATTTCTGAATGGATAGCACACTACATCCATTTCTGCTACAAACAGTATGGCAAGCTTCCCCCCAAGGGGGTCAGGACACATTCCACCAGAGCAGCCTCCACCTCTATAGCTTTCCCCAGAGGAGTCCCCACCAGGGACATCCTGGAGGCTGCCACTTGGACATCTGTTCAGACCTTTACCAAGCATTACCACCTGCCTCTCTTTTCCATATCCAGGGCATGGTTTGCCTCTGCAGTCTTGCAGGGCATGCTAGCCAGCCCCTAGCTTCCTTGACTGCTTCCACCCATTTCCTCAGCTTTGGGAATCTACCCAAATGTGATGACTGCAACAGTGAAACATGAAGAACATAGTACAGTTGTGTACACTTACCATAAATGTAGATGTTCAAGTGTCTTCACTGTTGCAATCCTGGTTTCCCTCCCTCCATCCCTCTTTTTGACTTTTTGTTACCTTTCTTCCTTGTTGTTCTCCTTTCCTTACAAGGGACATATTGGTATTTATTTTTCCCTGGTGGGGTTCTGCCACCAGATCCTGGCCTCCTACTTTGGGGGCTCCTGGCATGGTCGGTCAAGAAGAACTGATGTAATTGCGTCAGCTGCCTTCCTTTATACCACTGACGACCTGACATCAGTCTTCAAGCAACAGCAGCCGATGCAAAAATACTAAGTCTCTGGTATTCAGGCTGGCCAAGGTCTACCCTGGCAGGGATAACCCAAATGTGATGACTGCAACAGTGAAGACACTCGAGCATCTACATTTATGGTAAGTGTACACAACTTTACTTTCTGACTACCATCCAGATGTCCAGGGATTTATTAGTGACCTGAGAACTGAAAAAGTCTGCAGGGAGAATGGAAAAGAGCAGGAGATGCTGGCTACCCCTACAAGAAAGGAAGAAAGGCAGCATATCCACTGTACTACTGACACCAGGAAGAGACAAAGCATCTTAGCAGACCAGCAGGAAGGACTATTATGACTGCACAAACCAAGCAGGGAAGTAGTGAGCTGCACCTGGCATTAGGTGCACATATGAAAGTTTACTTGTGGCCAGCAGGCCAGTGTGATGCACAGGGGCTATGTGTTTGAATACTCTCACCTCTGTTGTCAAAAGCAGCAGTATGGGGTTTGACTCCCAGCACTAACAACCATTAAAATACAAAGGATGATTGGCCTTAAGGATATATGGTAAATATGTACTGTCACCTTGAAGAAGAGACAAAGCCTGTACCAAAGAGATAAGCTCTTCACTGCTCAGATACAGCAGTTGTAATATCTGGCTCCCCAGGTTCTCACCCACCTCACATCAAGTTGCATGTCTTTCAGTGTAACCTTGCTAACAGTAGTTGAAGCATGATCTGAATTATTTTGCGCACACACACAAACACACACACACACACATGCACACACACACACACACACACACACACACACACACACACACACACACACACACACACACACACACACACACACACACACACCCTGTCCCAAAATATTTTAGAATGGGAAAAGTGTGACTCTACAGCTACTTCCCTCCTTCCCAATACTTAAGGTGTGCTACCTAAAGTTCATTAAACCTAACAAAAGTAGAACATGCCTTTCTGTTAACCTTTAAAATAAACTAACCTTTAGACATTTAAGTGATATTAGTAAGCTCAAAGCAGCCATAATTTTAAGGCTGGATGTGAAAGAGATTGCAACACAGGCCATTAGTAAATAAACAGTCACCAACAAACACTTTAATTTAAATAATAAAGTTCTTTACATAAATAAGTAAAATTATTTATGTTCAAAAGTAGGTATTCAAGAAATGAAAGTCTTGCACTGAAAATAATAGCATTCAGTCAAAAATGTAAAGGTCCGGAAAAAAAAACATTTTAACATTTAAACTGAAATCTGTCTGCTTCTGTTGTTTCATATGATGGAAGAAAGCCAATTCTGAATAAATAAATACTTAATCATCAACATAGTCTAGATCACCTGATATTATGCAGATATGGCCAAGGAGCTGTATCTAATAATTACAGATGTAAGCTGGAAGAGGGACTAAGCACACTCAGTTTACATGATCATTTGTTGTGTGCAAACAGTAGCAAAGTCAACAGACTGACATCCTGCCTTGAGAGGTAAACAGAGCTTTAAGGCAGGAGGCAGATTAACAATCAGTACATCCTTTCAAGCAGTAGACTATCAGTCTGAGATAGTCTCACATTAATGCAATGTAACCTAAGTAGTTATAGTGCTATTTTGACTGTTACATTGGTCAGGTGTACTTGCCATGTAAGCCAAACAGCTCAAACTAATGTCGCATTAAATTCAAGAGGTAAATCAGCAATAGTACTAATTAACATCATTAACATCAGTTAGCAGAATCGGTAATTGCAGATTAGCAAACATCAGCAGAAGCATTTGCGTAACACTTCAAAAGCAATTAAGCCAGGCATCACTGATTCACATGGCAGTCATATTAGTATGGGTGAAGTATGATCAGTTTTCAGACAAAACACTACAGATCTGTTTTAAAATCATGTAAGACAGCACAGCCATATGTCATAGTGTTGTCAGAGTGTGCACAAGTCAGAACGGAGTTAGGTAACATTCCATTTCATTAATGGGACAGTTTTAGATAGCATGGAATACAAACATTTTGTTTTGAGAACTTTTAGTATCTGATTTCTACTTGTTCTCTGTTCTAACACTTGGAAATATTTTAACTTCACTACACCTTTCTCAGCTAAAGAATTTTACTTTCAAGCAGTC